>NC_086247.1:152297001-152374712 GCF_021018805.1 Prinia subflava | reverse complement strand
GTTTCTGAATACAAAGTTAAAAGTTTGCGTTTATTCCTCTCTCAGTCTTACAAAACCACGGAGTTCAAGTGTCTCTCGTCCCACCAAATCCCCAAAGATTTCACTGTGGAAAAAAAAAACCAAAAAGAGTCTTCTTCCTTCCCAAATGCCTCATAAAAGACCAAAGCCTCGCTTAAGTGCTTTGGAAAATCTGATCCCGGCTTCACATAAACCTGAGATCAGCCCTGATATAACTCCAAGGCAGGGGAATGAGGAAAACGACAGGGCTTTGCTGTTTGGAAGGGGAAGGGGGGGACGGGAGAAGAGGACGATTAATGGGAATTATCTGGCTCTGCGTTCGTCCAAGGGACTGCTCTGGTTGCACAATCTAACTTAAATGTTGACCTTGACGTTGTCAGCGTAAAACCCAAACATATTAAACACGGCCTGGGGTTCCTGTACAAGATACTGCAAATTGAGGAAGAGAGGGAGAGGCTGGAATATCCCGGAGCCGAAGGAAAGACCTGATTGACAGAAGAGGCCCCAGGGAGGGCAGTGCTAAGATTTCCTGTCTTTTCTGAAAACCTAAAAAAAAAAAAAGAAATAAGGACATTTCTCATTTTTGGTCGTTGATGCGTTCAGGTTCCTCTTTTCGTGTTTTTTTTTTTTTTGTTTGGAGAGAGATGGGGGGAAAGAAATCCCCCTCTGATTTTGATTGGGAATCTTGCCAGGCTTCTGTCACCACCAGGAAAAAAATGGTTCCTTCAGCAGAGACATCTGGGCAGCTTCACGCCCGTTCCCGATGGGAGCTGTCAGATCCTGTCCCGGAGAGCAACGGGAATGGGTCCCCATTCCCAGAGGGGGAAAAAAAAGAGTAAAATTTGCTTTTGTTCGATCAGAAAGTGGGTGGATTGGGAGGAGAACAGATAATTTCTCAGAGACAACACCTTCCTGCTCATCTCTGTACCACCAGGGTGTTTTCCTTATTTTTCCCATCTTCAACCAGAACTCCCTTTTCCTGTTTTCTTCGTTCTAAACCTGGAATCACATTAAAAAACAACAAAAAAAATTTAAAGATTTCTTGACCTCTCAACATAATTACAGGTTTTGCATCTGAACCGAGATGCAAGAAGACACAAAGTAAATAAATATAAACGGTGAAATATGCGTGGATGTGGATATAAATATGTAAATAGATCGTGGCGTAGGATTTCGTGATTTGTGTGTAAATTGTGTCACCAAATCAGAAATCTGCCCTCAGTAGTTCTTGGAAGATCAGCCGAGGTTGCTCCAGGCAGGAATGGGAAAAGCCTTCCAAATCCTTCTGGAGCAGATGGAAAAGGCCACGGGCAGATTGTGCCGCCTCTTTACAGACACAAAAACGGAAGCAGAGCTGGACCAAACTTCCCCAAATTTTCTGCCGGTCTGGAGGAATAACTCTGTGTTTGCGGGCTGCAAACAAGGTGGTGCCAGGCCCTTGTTCCCTCCTCTTCCCTTTCCTGAAAAACCTCAGGATGGAGCCTAAGGAGGGAAATGAGCCCGGCTCTCATGAGCTGCAGGTTTTCATTGATCCCTCAAATCCAGAGGCAGAAAAGAAACCTTGGAAAGACCACGAGTGAGGACCAGGATTATCCCAAACCCCAAGGATTTGTGGAGCCCTGGATAATTTTGAAGAAGCTTCCGGCAAAATCCGCTGGGAAACTTCCTCCTCCCATCATTTTTACCAAAGCTGCCTCCTTAAATATTAAATTGAGATGAGTTATTGGGGAAAGTCTGAAAGCCCAGGGAAGCCTGTGGGAATCCTTGCTTGGGATTTTTGGGATTGAACCGTAATCCTTTCCAGGACAGGGCTTTGTGGTGAAGCACCGGCCTGGGAATTAAACTGCATTTTTGACGTGTTTCAGAATATCCCCAATAAAAAGGACAAATTCCAGCAGCCTTGCAGATAAACGAAACTTTGTCCCAGGCTGCTGGAGCTCCTAAAATTCCTTCTTGGATACTCCATAGCAGCCATAACTGGGATTATTGCCCTTGTAAGTTATTTTTCCCATCATTTCTTACGGTGCACTTGGGGTCCATAAAGCCATACTGCAATAAACTATGGAAAAATAAAATCATAAAAATATCCCCCAAATAATCCAGGGAGATCAAAAATACAGGAGGAAGAAAGAGTTCTGACATTTGAAAAAAAAAGGAAATAAGAGATGAATCAAAAAAAGAACATTATTAGAAAAGGGTTTCTTAAACTGGAATACTAATTATTGTATTATTAATTAATATTGATGGGGAAATGGTATCAAAAGTTATCAAAATTGTACAGAAATAATAATAATAACTACAATAATAACAACTATATATGTATAATAGACTTAGATATACTCTGAACAATATACTATAATATATAATAGTTTATTAATAGTAATAGTTTATTAATAGTAATAATGATATTATATCTCCTTCTAAGGTACAAGAACAGTGTAAGAAGTTGAATATTTTCACTCTCAGATTTCAAAAAATAACTTTATGCAAAATAACTTTGTTAATAATTAGTGATCCTGCTCTGTATTTTCCATCTTTTGAGGGGCCTCCTAGGAAGTTTTTATTCACTCAATTTCCCTGTGTTAATTTTTATTTAATTTTATTTTTTCCAATATTTATTGTCTTGGAATATCACAATATATTGGAGGCAGGTGAGAAAACTTCCAAAGAAAGTCCCAATTATCTCCATGTCGGATGTGAAATCGAAGCCAAGGATTTATTTTCTTTATTCCATAATAAGTGCAACAGATATGGAATTTCTTCCTGGAAAATAAAGGATTGTTTCCCCATACAGGAAAAAAACCCTCAATGAACCAACTCCCCCAAAGACAAACCCCTATTATGGGTGTTGTTCCGATTTTTCCGTGCCATATTCCATCAAAATGAGGAGATCCTGGAATTAGTGACAACCTTGGAGAAGCCAGTGATGCCCACAGAGCCTTTGAAGCAGAATCTCTCTCAAAGTTCAGGAAAATAATCATTTCTGTTGTTCCCTCTCAAATTTCCTGGGAAGAAATCAAGAAACCTCTGGCCGACTTCAGGCATTGTCTGCGTATTAAAGAATAAAGAGTTTTATATTCTCATAAAGGACATTGTTGTATTCTCACAAATTTCCCCGGGAATGAGAGGAATTTTCCCAACCCGAGTGTGCACAAATTGGATCTGGAGGCAGCCAAAGGAACATTCCTGATGGATACTGAATGGGAAGAGCTGGGATTTTCAACTCTGCACGAAGATTTTGAGTGGTCAGGGCATGAAAGAAGACGATATTATTATTATTATTATTTTATTTTATTTTATTTTATTTTATTTTATATTATTTTATTTTATTTTATTTTATTTTATTTTATTTTATTTTATTTTATTTTATTTTATTTTATTTTATTTTATTTTATTTTATTTTATTTTATTTTATTTTATTTTATTTTATTTTTTGACCAATACAGACGTGGATTTTATCATCGAAAGCTTGATGATTATTTAATTTCGACTGCAATGACCTCCTCCAAGTAAAAATTCCCTTTAGGGGTGATTCCTTCCTACCGTGCTGCGGGATTTTTATCCCAGCACTCACCTGGTGTGATCCAGCTGAATTTATGGAGAAGACAAAGTTTAACAGGAATAAATCCATTTTGTAAAGCCAAGGCTGGTAGGAAAACCTGAGTGTGCCAGAGAAATCTCCTTTCACAGCCTTTGTCCAAAATATTTGTGAGCAGAAACTCAAATCAAACTCCTTTGTTTTTTGGGATGGACCAGAAGATTTTTAGGAGCCTGTATTTGATTTATTTATGAACCCCAGGCTGACCACCTGGAATTTTTGGAAGTTCTCAGGTGGTTTAACCTTGAAGTGATGAAGCTTCACATGGAGCTTTCTACTCTTAGGAGCAAATATTCAAAATATTTCACTCCTATTGAATTTAAACTCAGATAAAATCCTTGATTTAGCCTTCAATGGCAAAAGCAGATTACTTGATCATAATTCAGATTAAAACTTCTGAATTCATTTGAATTTGCTGTTTCATCCAGTTGCTGTCACAAAGCCTGGTTCTGACTTTTACGGAGACACTTTTCTGCGAAGAAAGGGAAATTTTGAGCAACACAATTACAGGATTAAGCCTGGAAATGCCAAAATTGAAAACCTGGAGGGTCACAGCCGCCTTCAGCTGCCCTTTGGTTTCATGGCTGTCGCTGTGACATGGATCATTTCGCCTTTTTTCAGCACCGTACAGGTTACCTTTAAAAAATGCATTTTTGGACAACGTCCAAATTTAAATTCTTACCTGTCTGAGTGTTTAAATTCCTTTTTTTTTTTTTCCAGGGATGTCTGAGCTGAGCTTTGAAGCCCCTGAGCGACGCAGGAACCCCCAGCACCCACAAGTTCCAAAACTGGCAGCAAACCCCTGATGATGGAACTGCGGAATTTTTTTCTCCCATCGTTTCCAAACGAACTCGACCTTTTCCTGCCAATGGAAAGCTTTGGATTGAGGTCAGTGGATTTTTGACCAAGCCTCAGCCGAGAGCTGCTCTGACCCCCAGGTGAACTTCATGCTCTGGTGGAAACCTCTCCGCGTGCCACGAGCGTCTGCCCACTCTGGCTTTGCTCAGCCTCTGGTGCTGAATTCCCACTTCCAACGGGTCGGGAAGAGAAGCCGTGTGGTTTTCCAGCTGCTGCCCGGTGCTGGGTCCAACCTCTGAGGGCCCTGTGCTGGAAATTCATCGCTGCTGAATCACACCCATGAGCTCAGCTCCTGCAAGACTTAACAGCTGTGGAATTTCTCCAGGAAACCCTGGAGTCTCCATCGTTTTTGTCGGTTCAGGGCTGTCATTCCACTGTTGGACAATCCCAGCAAACAGGGATTCTGCTCTTCTCCCAGATTCCGTGTGCTGCATTTGGCATTTGCCGCTCTCAAAGAGCTATGAAAATATTAATTAACTAAATAAAATTACAGTTCCAAATTCATAAACTCTTGTTTCCACCAGTGATTATAATAATTCCTTAAACAATGACAGGCAATCCAACAAATTAGAAATACCAACAATAATTGTTGAATTTTCTTTCCAATTAAAGAACAAGAAACAAGAATTCTCTTCCCTATGGACTTTGAATCTCTAATGGAGACACGGAGATTGAACCCTGAAATTTGTTAATATTTTTTTCTTCACTTTTTCTTCTCTTTTTAGCCGTTTCTCCTGTCAGGCTGCATTCCTGGTGACCACTGACATTCCTGCAAAACCCGAAACGGAGCTGCTCTTCCACATTCTCTACCCAGGTGAGTGGCACCGGGAAGAAATCCAAAGGAAAACTCTCTGGAATGCTTCAGGTGAAGGAAAATTCTCAGGCTCCCTTTCTTAAAATCGTCTCCCGGGAATTCCTAGAGGTTTATCCTTTGGTCAGGAGAGAAACGCCTCTTCCGCTTCGCCTCCTGTGGTCCCGATCCAAGCTGAGCCCCACATCTCTCCGTGGCCAATTAGCACCTAATTATCTCCCTCACTCCCACTCCTTGGAATTCTGAGGCTCTTCCAACACTCAGCTTCGACTGTTGAAATATTTTGGTGAAGCCTGCAGATCCTCCAGCCTTGCTTCAGGAAGGCGCAGGTTTTCCAGGGGTCCTGTGCCGTGGCTGGGATCCCTGTGCTGATTAATTAATTAATTCATGTGTCTCCATTAATCCAGAGTCTCCACTAATCCATAAGTTTATTTGGAGAACCACAACTTGCCTGAAGCGAGTTTAGCTCCTCCAGAGGCTGAAATTCGGGTCATCAGCTCATAGAGAACTATTTTGGGCTCTCCTGTGCCAATCCTCAGGGTGCACTGAGAGCTTTCCCAAGGATTATAACGGGAATTTGCTCATCCCAGCTGTGATACACTTCTTAATTTTAGCTCTAAATCCAGGATCCTGGGCTCATGTCATCTGTGAGACACTTCCCAAACTCAGCCCTAATCCCTGATTCTCATCTCATCTCATTGGTCAGATGCTTCCTAAACTCAGCCCTAAATCCCAGATCCTGGGCTCATCCCATCTTTAAAACAGGATAAAACAAACACTGCCTTTCCCTGTTTGAAATAAAAGATGATCAAAGCAGGAGCTCTCCCTTAAGTGTCTGAGTGGAGTCACATGTGGGCAGGTGTGTCTGTGATGTGTTATATTTATATTTATATTTATATTTATATTTATATTTATATTTATATTTATATTTATATTTATATTTATATTTATATTTATATTTATATTTATATTTATATTTATATTTATATTTACATTTATACTTATGCCTACGTTTAGGCTTACGTTTATATGTGTATTTACGTTTATGTTTATATGTATGTTTATATGTACATTATACGTATGGTTATATTTATGTTTATATGTAGATGTAGATGTATTTTTAGATATATATTTATATGTATTTTATATTAATTTAATTTAATTTAATCTAATTTTATTTTATTTTATTTTATTTTATTTTATTTTTTTCATTTCATTTTATTTTATTTTATTTTATTTTATTTTATTTTATTTTATTTTATTTTATTTTATTTTATTTTATTTTATTTTATTTTATTTTATTTTATTTTTTAAATTCCATTTTCATTTTTATTTCCAATTTTTATTTTTATTTTTATTTTTAATTTTTTAAAAAATTATTTTAACTTTTTTTGGTTTTATTTTTGTATTTATTTATATATATCTACTTATAAAGCAACATGTGTTGGAGCCTTTTAGAGAGCAACCTCCCTTCTAAACAAGCACCACTCAGTGACATTTTAAATCACGATGGCTTCACTGGGACATCCTCCAACACCTTCAAAATAAAATCAAAATATGTATTTTTGACAATTTCTACACAGAAAAAAGACATGTTAAAGGCACGAATGTTCCTAAACAGCAGCGGAGATAACCAGGGAGGCTGTTTGGGATATTTGGGGTGCGCAGTGACAAGCTGGGGACACCCCGGGTCACCCTTATCTCCTGCCGTGGGGTCCCGGATCCGGATGGGCGCCTTGATCCCGGTGTCAAGAGCCAAACCCCGGAGCTTTCCCCGCTCCCGGGCTCTCCGGAGCCGCCGTCCCGGCACATCCCTCCCCGCTGACAGCCCCTCCAGGCCTGGCTCGCACCCTCCCGCCGGCAGCCCTGGGCGCTGCTGTCACCTGCCAGAGGATGGGGCGGGAGGCCCTGGGGCCTCTGGAAAAACACTCAGCCCGGGAAGGTGCCTGGGACAGGGCGTTCCAGCTGTCAGGAGCTCCTGGGAAGGTTGGGAATCCTCTCTGAGAGCGCCCGAGATGATGAGGATGAAGAAATTTCGACTTGAATCTAAATGTCCAACCTGAATTGGAGCTTCCGTCCGAATGCCAGAGCCTGACCCACCTCTAAAACTTACATTTTGAATTAAATAGCTACAATTTCCTGGTCACGTTCCTTTTTTTTTCTTTTCCTTGCAAAATAATGTTCCAACTTCACTCTGAAAAATAAGAAGGGAAAAGGGAAACCTTAGCAGGTGTTAAAAATGGAAAAATGCGCACCGCTATTATTTTGCTGCGGAAAAAAAATGTACAAACCAATTTTTTGTTGTTGTTGTTATTTCACGAGTAGGAAAATGCCACAATAAATGCCAAGGAAGAGCCGAGATTGAGGACGAGGGGAGGAAGGTGCCAGCGAGGACGGTGTGACAAGTGGGGATGTGACTGCCCCGTGAAGGAGCTGTTTGGGAGCTGCAGGTCAGAGGTGGCGATTCCGCGCTCAAGTGGCTCTCCTTGGATAAAATCACCTCTCACGTTTCATCAAACTCCCTGTCCTAACCCCCAAAAATATTCCAGTTATCAGGGCCGGGATTCCTGGGCACAAACGATGGGACAGCAGCAGGGTCAGCCTCTGGAGGTGGCTCCTTTTCCCTCCGTGATTTTGGGAAAGCTGTGAGCAGCTGGAATCCTTACTTGAACAATTCAAACAAATCCTAGAATCCCAGACTGGGATGGGCTGGAAGGGCCCCCAAAGATGGTGCAGTTCCACGGGAAGGGGACACCTTGTGGGCTCAGGGAATTTCGTTATGGATGTGACTAAGGAAAAGAAAAATAAAGGAAATAAAGTGGGACGAGCACCGGTTTGTCAGAGGGATTTGGCTCAGCGGGAATTGTTCAGGAGTCCTCTGCAAAGGCACCTCCACACCTGTCCCAGAGGAAGGTAATTCCCTTTCCCACTCGGGATTGTCTCCTTCCCGTGGACCAGCTGGATGCTGGGAAAAGTTCTCCTGGTCCAACATCAAAGACATCCAAAGCTGGTGGATGGTTTGGGTTGGAACAGGACCTTGGAGATCATCCAGTGCCATGGGCAGGGACACCTCCCACTACCCCAGGGTGCTCCTGGCCTCCTCCAGCCTGGCCTGGGACACTGCCAGGGATCCAGGGGCAGCCACAAATCCCTGGGAATTCCATCCCAGCCCTTCACCACCCTCATAGCCAGGCATCCCTTCCCAATATCCCATCTAAATCTATCATCCTTTATCTTAGTCCTCTTTTTTTTTTTTCTTTTTTTTTTTTTCTTTTTCCCCTCAGAAACAAAAGAAAACAGGAATCAGGAAAAGGCAATATTTATAGTTCTGGTTTAATCCAGACCAGAGCTCGTGTGCTCAATGATTTTAATGAAATTATTAAAATTTTTATCAGCATTACAGCAACTTTCAGGTTTTATTCCTGCTGGTTGGTGGTGACTGAAGGATGCTGCTGGCGACCAAAAGGGTTTTTATTCTGGAAAAAGGAGAAAATAATAAAATTAATCAGAAAACAGAGACAAATTGTGAAGGGAAAGACACCTTAGAGCAAAGTGTGGTTAAACACAACTCAGTTCCCTGTCAGACTGAGAAACTCAACGCTAATGAGCCCTGGGCTTTGTTGGGTTCTAGGGCACACGCTCCTGTCCGTGAGCATTCCAAATAAAGTCATAATCCTTGGCTCATTTGCATGGAAAAAAAGCTTTCCTGCCCCTCCAGCTGTTCTCGCCCTGGTGTTTGCAGTTTTATTACTCAAATATCAGCTTTTGTTCGCTGGCCAAGCCCAAGGAAAACATAATATTTAAATATAAGCCCCATTTACCTTTCAAGGATTTTTCCTGTCCAAAAAATTCCTGGTAATTTGTGTCGAACCCAGGTCCCGGAGTCATTATTCATTCCCATTATTCATTCATTATTCACCCTGCCCCGCGCCCGTTCCTGTTAATAGGCGCTAATTCCACCCCTGTGACATCATCATCATCGCCATGGTGACAGCCTGTGATGTCACAAACACAGGACAATGGCCCCCGGTGAGGGATAAACCGGTGGGAAAAATGAGTCAAGAGTGAGGGAAAAGGGGCTGGAGAAAAACATCCCGGGATCCAAACCTCCTGCCGGTGTTTTCCCGGGATTAGGGGCTGGCTGGGTGTGCGGGTGTTGGATTCCTGAGGGGTAACGTTGTGTCAGGTGAGCAGGACTGAGTCATGCCGGGGCCTGGGGGTTGACTTCTCCCAAAATTTGGGGTGTTGGATCATAGAACTGGAGGAAAAAAAATTCCCTCGGGTGAAGATTTCGGTCTGGAGCTGTTTGAAGAGGGGGAAAAAAGGAAAAGCAAAAAAAAAAAAAAGGCAGGAATGTCTAATTTGTTGTTTAATCTGCTGTCTTTGGTAGTGTAAATAAAATGTTAATATTTATATAAATTGAATATTTAGATGGATTAATTTTAGTTGAATATTTAGATAGATTTATAGTAGATTTTAAGAAGGAATTATTGCCTGTAATGGGGGGAGGCTGTGGCACAGAATTCCCAGAGAAGCTGTGGCTGACCCTGGATCCCTGGAAGTGTCCTAGGCCAGGCTGGATGGGGCTTGGAGCACCCTGGGAAGGTGGAAGGTGTCCCTGCCCACGGGATGATCCTTAGGGTCCTTCCAACCCAAATCATCCTGGTTTTCTGTGATTCCATGAATAAATTTCCTTTCTTTGACAGAAAATTCCAGCAAGAAGCACCTAAGAGGGAAGGTGTTTTCTTCTCCCTGTCTTCCATGTAGATCACAACCTGAATTTTCCTTCTTCTTCCTTTCTTTTCCTTAACTTTAATTATCCTCATACCCTGATCACTTCCCCAGGATCTTTGTTTCTTTTTTTTTTTTTTTTTTACTAAGCACTGCTCAGTAAACCCACAAACCTCTTCAGGACCTTGGCTGAAATTTTGCGATAGAAAGTTTAAAATGTAAATGTTAAATTTTAAACACGGGGTCTTTCTTCCCTTATCTTTTATTCCTTAACTCACATCTTCTCCACTGCATCCATTTCCAGGTCTTTATCTGTGGATGTTACTTTGAAGGGCTCCCAGTCCCTGTTTTTGAGTGAGATCTTTGCAGCCTGAAACCAATCCTGAAGATTTGCGATGATGTCCCAATCCCCAGGGCTTTTTTTTGCTGTACATCCCAGCGATGCCTTGGGCAGGCTGAGCTGGAGCAGAGACCGGGCAGAGCTGGAGAATAAAGCAGAGATTTATTCAAAGCCCTTGAAGGACACACCTTGGGCAGCACAAGAGCCTGGCCAGGCCTGCACCCAAGGGGGGCCCAAAATGGGCCCCAAATGGACAAACGCTGCCCAGGCCTCCCCCTTGGATCAGTTTGGGTCCATTGGCACTTTGGGGTGGGATTGTCCAATGCCAGCTGCAGGTGATGCAGTCCCATCCTTCTTGTTTTCTCCTGCAGCCACCGCTGGTTGTGCTCTGGGGCCTGAGAACTTGTGCCAGCTGTCCTTGGTGTGCAGCAGGAGAAGGATTTGTTTTGTGTGGCTGCTGTGTGCAGAGAGCTGAGTGAGCCTGGGTGTGAGCTCAGGGGCTGGGATACAGGGAAGGGAAAACTGAAGGGATCATCTGGAAAACCGACTGTGAAATCAACACTGGATTCTCTCTCCCTCTTCTGTTTCCCACAGCAGAATCATCTTCACCTCGCTGAGGACTTTGCAAGGTCTGGAAATGAACAGGAACCCTGTGAAGGCAGGGAAACATCAGCTCGTGGCTCCTGTGGATATCTGTGGAAAAAAAAAATCCCAGAAATTCCCACGGCTGCCAAGAAATGGAGTTTTACAACACTCAGACGTGCCAGGAAAAGGGGTTGAGGATCAGTCTGGATCCAGGTGGCCAGCTGGGCTAGTGAGGGCTCCTGTGCCAGTTCCTGTAGCCAAGGGCTCAGGAGGGAGCGACTTGGCCGGAATTCCGCCACCTGCCTGGAGCTCCGGAGCCCAAATGGCCGGATACCCTCAGCAGCTGAGTCAACAGAGCAAGCACAGGCAAAGCTCAGCTTTGCAAGGCTGGGGCTGGACCAAGAGGCTTCCAAAGTGGTGATTTGGGCTGTGAAGTGAAGGATGGGTGGGCCTGAAGTTGGTGAGATCCCTGGGATGCTCCAGAGATGGTCGATATTTCCTGTGTGCTTCCCTTCCAGCCCACTGGGAACAGATTTGGTGTTGGTATTTGCACTCACACTCAAAAACCTCCCAAACAAACAAACAAACAAACAGGAAAAACCCAACCGAAACAAACAACAACAACAAAAACCAAATCAACCAAAAAAAAAAAAACAAACCAAAACAAAAAAAAACCCACCCAAAACAAAAACCAAACAACAAAAAAAACCCCCCACAAACCCCAAAGCAAAATTCAAGATAGGAAAAACGGGAACTGAGCCTAAACCTGAAAAGGAATTTTAGGATGTTCCAAGGATTTAAGGCAGTGACGGAAGGTGCTGTTTTTGTGGAATGTTCATGCTTTTCTTCAGTTTGGTTTGATTTTTTTCGGCTATTCTGGAAGATCCATCCACGTAATTCATTTAAGGTGTGGGACACAATCAGATTAGGCGGGATCTAAATGAAGACAGGGATACAAAGTGGAGTTTTCTCCACGTGGAATATCCAATCCTCTTTTCCTCCATGGTTCCCTAAGGCCGTGGGATCGTTTAGTGAAACCCAGAGCTCATTAATTATTCAAAAATCAATTTTTTCTGCTTTTATGTTTGAAGAGTATGAAATGACCAATTTCTCCCAGGACATTTATGCTCCTAAGGTTTAGAATTAGGAAAAAAAAATAAACAAATATTCATTTAAAAAAACCCCATTATCGCACTTTTGGAAAGTATTTCCTAGAAAAGTGAGATAGATTGCCCCGAAATATTGTGGCTGTTCATCAGATTCCTTTTAAATGCCTTCAAATCTGGCCAAAATCATCTTAAAACAATTTATTCCAATAAAAATGAGTGGGGAAACACAACAACTCAGACCTAAAAGCTCTTTAGGAAAAAACTCTTGGGAGATGGCTAAAAATAAACACAAAAATTGGGCATTTCCTGGCCCCCTAATTCCCTTTGATCTTCCATGGGAATTTCACAAAAACCAGGGCTGCTGATTTTGGCCATCTTTAATTCGAAATGGCCAAATATTTGTCCAGAACTCCTTTTTCATGTTTTAAGAACTCAGTTTCCATTCTCAAAATCTGACAGAAGTAACAGTGGAGAGGTGCTTTTTAGGGACTTCTGCCTTTTAGGAGGAAAAAATATTTGGATGCGGTTTCTGGGTTTCTAGGAATTACTGGATGGGAAAAAATCTGTTTAAGGAAAACTTTTTAGGTTTTTAAATGATCAGGGAATGGTTTTAACAGATTTGAAATTTTAGATTAATAACAGGAGTGGCTGCCAGTAAATCCCAGGAATTAATCCTGCCTGACAAATTATTTACAGGATTGGTCACCTCCAGTTTTGGGGTTACTTTTCACCAAAAAGTTGATAAAACCGGGATCAACTCAGGAAGTCATGTGGAGCTTGGAATTGGGGTGAACAACAGAACCCCAGGATTCCTGGATGGGTCAGGCTGGAAGGGACCTCAGTGGGTCACGGATCCCATCCCCCTGCTCCAGCAGGGTCATCCCAGAGCACACGGGATGTGCCCAGATGGATCTGGAATATCCCCAGGGTCTGGGGTTGAGGTGCAAGGTGTAACCAGAAGTTTGTGCTCTGTCACCAGCTGTTAAATCCAGCTGGGGCAGAGTCCTTTGTCTCTTCCAGGACCCATCCCTCACAACCCCCCTGTTCATTATCTCTTCCAGGACCCATCCCTCACAACCCACACACTCTTTATCCCTTCCAGGACCCATCCCTCATAACTCCCATGGTCTTCATCTCTTCTAGGACAATCCCTAACAACCTTCACGTTCTTTATCTCTTCCAGGACCCATCCCTCATAACCCCCATGCTGTTTATCTCTTCCAGGACTCATCCATCATAACCTCCATGTTCTTTATCTCTTCCAGGACCCATTCCTCACATCCCCCCTGTTCTTTATCCCTTCCAGGACCCATCCTCCCTCCAGGGGATCTCTGCTGTCCAGGGGCCATCCAGGCTCCCTGCAGGGCTGATCCAATTCCATCATCCATGGGAGATGCTGCACCCAGGGGAGGAGCCCAGCATTCCCACCTGGATAAACCCTGGGATTCAGAGCCCAGCACAGCCTGTGTGCACTGCATTCCCACCTGGATAAACCCTGGCATTCAGAGCCCAGCACAGCCTGTGTGCTCTGCATTCCCACCTGGATAAACCCTGGCATTCAGAGCCCAGCACAGCCTGTGTGCACTGCATTCCCACCTGGATAAACCCTGGCATTCAGAGCCCAGCACAGCCTGTGTGCACTGCATTCCCACCTGGATAAACCCTGGCATTCAGAGCCCAGCACAGCCTGTGTGCACTGCATTCCCACCTGGATAAACCCTGGCATTCAGAGCCCAGCACAGCCTGTGTGCACTGCATTCCCACCTGGATAAACCCTGGCATTCAGAGCCCAGCACAGCCTGTGTGCACTGCATTCCCACCTGGATAAACCCTGGCATTCAGAGCCCAGCACAGCCTGTGTGCACTGCATTCCCACCTGGATAAACCCTGGCATTCAGAGCCCAGCACAGCCTGTGTGCACTGCATTCCCACCTGGATAAACCCTGGCATTCAGAGCCCAGCACAGCCTGTGTGCTCTGCATTCCCAGAGAAAGGCTGGACCCATCTCAGCACCACTGGACCTTCAGAGGAAACTCCACCCTGCTACAGGATCATCTCTGCTCCAACAGAGCCACATCTGTCACTGCAGGAGGACTGGACTGGACCTGACCAACAGGGGACACCTGTTGTGTTCTGACCCTGTCAGGGTTTGCTTTTTATTTGTTTGCTTTTTTTTTTTTTTTGTACTACCATGTCACAGTTGACACAAAAAGAGCCACATGAGGACACACAGGTGAGCAGAGCAGGAAAAGGGACGAGTTTATTTACAAAACTCAATTTATACGTTTCCTATGGGGCCTGTGGATTGGAGGATGGAATTCCACCTCTCAAACCACATTGGTCAAGCCAGCTGTCAATCATCTTTTCCCTCCCACCTAGAAATATGTAAACAATGAAAGAGTTAGCAAAACATGGCCATTGTTTATAGTAAAAACTGTGAGAAAGTAAAAATTCTGACTCCATATGAAGAACATTACAGAAGGCTTGGAAAAGTCTTAAAAACCAGGGTTGACACTACCACATTTTTATTTTTAATTTTCCTAGTAAAGAGCTGTTATTCCTATTCCCGTATCTTTCCCTGACAGCCCCTTGATTTCAAAATTACAATGATTCGGAGGGAGGGGGTTCACATCTCCAAGGGAGGGTCCCACCTTCCTCGGCAGACACCCGTCTTTCCAAACCAGGACACCCAGGGAGGAGGCTTCCCCCTGAGTCCTACCTCATGTCCAGGTGGAAATTCCTGGGATCAGTTCCTGCCCCTTGGCTGGGCCCCTTGGAGCAGAATCTGCTCCACGGTCTGCAGATGTTTCCAAACTTTGACAGGATCCTCTCTCAATCTTCTCTTCTTGAGACCACACAGCTCCCTCAGCCCCTCCTCATGGTGTTCCTGTCCCCTCATCATTTGTGTCACCCTTCACTTGACTCCTTCCAGGAGCTCCACATCTTTCCTTAGAGAAATTAAATTGTCAGATAATTTCCATCTAAAACAATTTCTTGGATAGAGGTCTCATTAAGCACATTTGGAAATTGAGATCAGAATGGGCACTGACTCCTTGGCTGATGGAACAGGCATGGGGCAGATGAGACTTTGGGATGGAATTTCTTCTCCCGGGACGTTCTGGGAGTGGTGCCAGAAACCGGGACAATGCTGTTTTTAAATCCTATTTCAGGTGAAATTCCTATTCCTGGAAAAAACTATTTCCTGAAGAACTGAGAGGAAATAAAGTTCATAACTAAGATTATAAAATGAATGAAGCAAAACTGGCACGGGTCCTCCGGGCTCTTCCTTGATTTTGTTCCTCGGAGGAAAAATGGAAGTGAAAGACATTTTTATGGACTTAATCCCTGGCTGTGAGGAGATGGCTCCTTGCTGGAGTCACTTGGATTTTCCATGGTAATTCCAGAGGGTATTGGAGATAGGACACAAGGAAGCCCTCATTACAGTAATTTAATGACACTGGGATACTGGAAGGTGTCCGTGCCCACAGCAGAGGATTGGGATGAGATGATCCCAAAGGACCCCTCCAACCCAAACCGCTCTGGAATTCCATGATAATTCCTGCTGGGATCCGAAGTCTGAAGGGAATTTCAGTGCTTTTATCAATTTTCTCCTGTGAGGTCTGCATGGCAAAGAGATTAATCAGGGCTGTTCTGGGGAAAATCGGTTTTCCAGGGTCTTTGTTTTTTGTGGTTTTCCCTCCAAGCCTTGAGCTATCCCTGGCTCTATTCGAATTATCCGCTTGTATATTTTATTCCACGAACGCTGATTTGATTTTTCGGAATTCCGCGCTTATATTGCCGCAAAATCCCATTATAAAGGAGGAGTTCAATGATTTTTTTTTCTTTTTTTGCTTTTATTTTCTTCGGTGTAAGACTGTGGTGGGTCTTTGAGGTTCACATTTGGCTCTGAGAGTTCAACCCCAGTCAGCTCTGGTGGACCCAGATCTTTTGGCCAATGGTTTCTCTTCCGTAAATTCACTTCTGGAAAAGAAAAAAAATCTGAAAAAATGGGGAAAAAATGGAAAAAAAAAAAAGAAGGAAAAATGTTGTGTGTAGGTTCTAAAGCCCTCCCATCCACTGGATTCATCACACACAAACACACTGGGAATGGAATCTGTCCGTCCCTCAGTATCGTGAGTTTGGTTTAAAGCGTTCCCTGGATGGGAAAGTTTTATAATCACATTCCCTGGCCCGAAGTTCTGTGGGAAATATCAGGTTAACCTGGCCGGGAGTGGCTGCCAGAAAACACAGAAAGTTCCTTGGGAAGCCAAACCTTCTACTCCAAAGCCCTTCCAAACATGGAATACGTGTGAGGGTGTCTGTTCATGCACTGAGAGAGACACACACGCATAAACACGCCTCTTTTCATGGAGACACACCCCCCTCCCAAAACTCATTCCCACTGGGAATACCATTGGCATTTGGGACAAATCCAGACTTTTGTCTTGATCAGCAGACAAAATATCTCACGTCGCATTTGAAGTTTTTTAAAAAATTGGGATTTTTACACAAGCGTTTTATGTCGGATAAAACACGGATCAACATTTGGAAGAAGGGAATCCTCATCCCAACAAAACCTTGGTTCTTCTCTCTCAGCTGACTCAGCTGTCTGGATTTCCTGTTGTCAACAAATAAACTGGGATGATTCAGAGCAGGAGCCTGGCGGGGCGCTGGGAACGTCGCTCCTCCTGCTCCCTCTCCTTCCGTTCCTTTCCATGGATTGTGGTGGAAAGCTCCTTGGGGAGGATCCAAGGCATGGGAGGTGTCTGATCCCATCCCAAACGGGCAACCAGAGCCAGGGAAAAATGGCCAAGCTGATGCCGTGAACAATTTCAATATTGGCACCTAATTACCACCTCCGAGTGCTGAAAGTCAATTCCCTTTTTCCAATAAACTCTTTCCTAATATCTTTCCTATTAAAGTTCTCATTCCCATATTTTCTTTTTCTTAAAACTGGAGTAATTTTTTTTCTCTTTGCTACTGAAGCCCATTTTTGTACTACTTAGAACGTCGATTTTAAACAAACCAAAAAATTTTGATAACTTCCAAAATTATTTTGAACAGAAAATACTTTATGAGTTGTTTTTTTATTAAAACCTGTAATATTTTTATGTGAGTGTAAGAACAGAAAGCTCCATTGTGATTACGTTTTTTGGCATTTTGGAGTTAGTATTTTTTTGTTGAAAAAACTGAAAACATTGAATCAAAATAGCATAAAAAATGTTAAATGTATTATAATGCAGTAACTCCCCACATTAAAGGGCACAGACCACCAATAATTCACACAGACCGTTGTGGTGGTCCACAAAATCAACATTTGGGAAAGAAAGCAGTAGGAGATCCTAAAAGTTTTATGGAAAATGGTCCAACAGAAGCTTTTTCTGCTATTCAATTCTTCATCAAAAGGAAAAGTGCAGTGAACCACGGCTCCGGGGGAAATGTTCCGGAGTGTTGGGATATTTGTGCTTCTGAAAGGATCCCAAAATCCCTGCAGCTGCCTCAAAGCAATGGGAAAACTCTCGGGGAATTTTCTGAGGTTCCCAAAGGGGTTTTTGGTCTCTTTTAAGCTGGAAGTTTCAACAATTGCCTCAGAGTTAATTAATTTTCGATTGGACTGTGAAGAGATCAAGAACTTGAAATTAAATTAGATTTTTTGCCTTCAAGTCTTGGCATCCCCTGAGTTCCCCAAACATTCCCAGTTCAGTTCTGGGCTCTGCTTAATGGCTTTAAACTGAAAGAGGGCAGGGATGGGTGGGATACTGGGAAGGAATTCCTGGCTGGGAGGGTGAGGACACCCTGGAATGGAATTCCTAAGGGAGCTGTGGCTGCCCCTGGATCCCTGGAAGTGTCCAAGGCCAGGCTGGACAGGACTTGGAGCAACCTGGGACAGTGGGAAGTGTCTCTGGCCATGGCAGGAGGTGGAATGGGATGAACTTTAAGGTCCCTTGCCCCCCAAACCATCCTGGAATTCCACAATTCCATAACGACATCATGTGGTTTATGCACTCATCAATACAGGGATCAGCATGAAATCAGAATTGATAATTGTCTGTCAGACCATGCAGGAACACCAAAAAACTCTGACAGATGTGACACAGACTGAGAGCAAATAAACGGAGAGAAATAAAGCCTGAAATTCCAGGGAGAGCGTGGGGCATGGAAAAGGTCAAGGCATTATTTAGTGTTATTGGAGGGGGATAATTCCAATGGGATGAGACACGGAAAACTTCGATGGAAAATTGGGAACCTTAGGAGAAGTGCCCAACAAGAGCAATGGATCTCCTGGGATCCTGAAAGGAACCTGGATGCTAGAGCTGGATCCTTGGTGGTGAACTGGGCAATCTCCTGAAATCCTGGAAGCAGCTGGGATGTTTCAGCTGATTCTTACTGGTGACCTGGACAATCTCTTGGAATGCTGGAAGGAACCTGGATATTAGAGCCGGATCCTTGGTGGTGAACTGGGAAATATCCTGGAATCCTGGAAGTAGCTGGGATGTTTCAGCTGGATCCTTGGGGGTGAACTGGACACCCTCCTGGAATGCTGGAAGGAGCCTGGATGCTAGAGCTGGATCCTTGGTGGTGAACTGGACAAGATCAGGGGCTAAGGCAAGAGTCCGAGTTCACATCCATAGGGTGGGAGCCCCTTCCTCCCGGATCATCTTGACCTAATCCATCCTGGTGGCTGAGAAACAAAATCCTGGGAGCCTCAACTGCTCCCTGCATCCCACCGGAGGCGACGCCAAAGCCAGGGCTTAACGCCAGGGCCGGATTAACCCTTTTATTTTGGGAAGCTCTTTCAGCCGTGCTCAAAAATAACTGCTGGAGGCCACCTCGGTCCCTCTCCTGGCTGGTGGGGCTCTATCCCAGCTCCCGGATCACGGAGCTCCCTTGGATTTTAGCCGGGGTGTTATCACCAAGTCAATGCGGGGCCGTTTATCTCGGCGCTGTCACTCAGGGCAGCGCTCCTTATCTCGGGACGGGCTGATAAGGCCTCTTCTCACCCCGCGGGGTGGGGGAGGTGATAGCGGGGCTATCTCGGGGCTTTACACCCAGCCCTGGGCTCGGGGGACACCCCGGCCTTGATGGGGGACACCGGGAAGGGCCCTGCTGGATTGGGATGGGCAGGGATGGAGGGGAAGGTGCAAGGCGGCCGTGTCTGGGTGGTGCTCACAGGGAGGGCTGTTTGTTTGTGGGGAAAAAAAAATCGGGAAAGAACAGGAGAGAATGGGAACAAATGTGGGGGAAAAACAGAGAAAAATAGGGGGAAATGGGAAAAATCGGGAAAGAAATTGGGAAAATGGGGGTAAAATAAAAAAAAAAGGAAAAGTGGGCAAAAATGTGGAAAATGGGGGTAAATTAAAAATAAAAAGGGAAAAGTGGGGAAAAATGTGAAAAAATGGGGGTATATTTATAAAAAAGGGAAAAATGGGGAAAAATGTGAAAAAATGGGGAGAAATGCAGAAAAAATAGGCAAAAAGGGGGAAAATGTTATATCTATGATGTGTTTCACTTCCAGAGAGAGATATCCACAGCCAGGGTGCTCCAAGCCCTGTCCAAACTGGCCTTGGACACTTCCAGGGATCCAGAGGCAGCCACAGCTTCTCTGGGAATTCCACTCCAGGGCCTCCCCACCCTCCCAGCCAGGAATTCCTTCCCAATATCCCATCCATCCCTGCCCTCTGGGAAACCAGTAGGCAGAGCCCAGAACTGAACTGGGAATGTGGATCTGCTCCTGGGAAAACACAAGGGACTGGGAGAGGAAATCGGGTGAACGGGAGAAAGAATAATGTTAAGGAAGAACAAAGTGTGGATTATCTGACACTGATAAATCTGATTTATCAGATAAATCAGATAAATCTGATAAATCTGAGGCCTTTTATGGCCCGGCTGTGCTGCTCACACCTGGTTTGCACCTGCAGACCCCAGACCAGGCTGTTGGTGGGTGTGCAACTGATTTAACCCGCGCCAGAATTCCCAGGAAAAGTTTGGAAAACCTCATCTCCTTCGGTGTGACCCAAACCTGTCCCACTCCTCAGCTGTCCCAGTGAGAACCGAGGCCTTTCTTCCTGCCTGGATCCCAAATGTTTCCAATGGAGATGTGTGCAGACATTCCAAATGTTGGGAATGCTGGGGGACAATCCACTGGCTCCCTGTCTGCCTCCCCTCACCTCCCCTCTCTTCCTGCAATAAATCCAGAGGGGCAGGAAGATTTCAGTTGTTTCCCTGATCTTCTGAAAAGTCAACAATTTTAAAAGCTCTGAAGCTCCTTGAAATTACTTTTTTTTTTTTTTTTTTTTTTTTTTTTTTTTTTTTTTTGTGATTTTATGTTTTTGTTTTCCAAGGAAATTTCCATCATGTTTATGAGTAAACAGCATATGAGACAGAAGAAAAAGGAATTTTTAAAAAGTAGGGAATTTTCATTGTCCTGAGTCAGTTTCAGACAGTTTCAGAAACGAAATGGAAAATAAAATAATGAGATTTTTTTTAAAATACTATAGGGAGATTTTCTTTAGGGTCAGTAGAGGTTCTGAAACAAAAACGAGAAGGAAAAATGAGGAGAATAAAGACAGAAGGAGTAAGAACCCAAAAAAGAGGAGGCGATTTTGTGTCTGCCTGTGCGTGCAAACCCCTTCCACCAGAGGAGAGCCGGAATTCCAGCCCCAAGGAACACTCCCATAAATTAGCTGGGATTTGTTTTCCCAACCATCCCTCAGCCCCACCACAAGGGCTCGGGGCTGCGCCGCTTCCAAACCGCTCTGGGACTGCCAGCCGTAAATCCTGGGCTGTGGGAGCCGCGGAGCGGAGAGTTACGAGCCGGGCACAAGGTGCAAATTGCTCGGAGTTAGCGCCAGCATCTCTTTTTTCCCCTCCTTTTTTCATCCCCCCTGCCCGTTTTCACCACAGGGATTTTTTATTGTCGTTCCCTCCTCTTGTTCTTTGGATTCTTTTATGTCTTGAAGTCACTTCCCCACTGTCTCTCTTTTTTTAAAATGATTTTTTCCTTTATTTTTATAAATTTATTTTTCTTTTTTTTTTTTAATATTCTTCTTTCCCCCCTCCCTTCTAATTATGAACAGGAAGAAGAAATTAGGCAATAATTTAGTGTAAAACCTCCTCTGTTGGGGTGCTGCTCCCAGGGCATTCCCTGAAAACTTCCACCTTGCCAAGGGAGATTTTTTCCCCTTTCTTTTCCTTCTTTCTTCCCTCCCTTTCCCAATTTTATGTTCTTTAACAGTGGAGATGCCACACAAAACTCACAGTGATTTGAAGAATAATTGAAATTTGCCTTTTAATAGCAATTACTCCTTCCTCGAACACAGAACTCCGAGAATCTGTGTCACATTGACTCCTGGATATTTTTTGTGGAAAAAAAAAAATCCCTGGATTATCAGAAGAGTTCTCTGTAGAAGTAGAAATCGGAGCGTTGGACAGCTCAAACCAAAGGCAACAAAACAAGAGGTTTTGAAAATTTCAAACGGTGGAAAATAAAATCCATGGCTGAGTTTGTGCCTTTTTGTCTCTCCAGGGATGATGCTGGATAATTATGAGGAGCTTTGACCAGATATTTTGGATGGAAAATGGAAGAAAGATATTTTTGTGGAAATGAAAGCTCATAAAACTCCCTGCAATCATCAGTTCCTGACCTCATCTCTTCTGGATCTCTCTTCCTGTGGAAAAGGGGAGAATGTGGGGAAAGAGAAAGGAAGATCTGCTTATGCTCTGCCCATCATCATTTTCAGTCACTGGCGATGTAATGCACTGCTGTAATCCAAAAAAGGAAGATTTTGGGACCTTGAGAAACCAACCCTGGGGTTGTTACTCCAAAGGGGTTGCAGCTGGCCGTGCTGTGGGCACGTAAAAAATTGTGAGAGCCTTCAGTGACCTGTGAGAGCCTTCAGAGCCTGGGGATCTTTTGGAATGAATCCAGAGGAGGTCCCAGAGCTGCTCCAGGGCTGGAGCCCCTCTGTTCTGCAGCCAGGCTGGGAAACCTGGGAATGTTCACCTGGAGAAGGCTCCAGGGAGAGCTCAGAGCCCCTGGCAGGGCCTGAAGGGGCTCCAGGAGAGCTGCAGAGGGACTGGGGACAAGGGCTGGAGGGACAGGACACAGGGAATGGCTCCCACTGCCAGAGGGCAGGGCTGGGTGGGAGATTGGGAAGGGATTCCTGGCTGGGAGGGTGGGGAGGGGCTGGGCTGGGATTCCCAGAGCAGCTGTAGCTGCCCCTGGATCCCTGGAATGCCCCAGTCCAGGTTGGACAGGGCTTGGATCACCCTGGGATAGTGGGAGGTGTCCCTGCCCATGGCTGGAGGTGGAAAAAGTTTATCTTTAAAGTCCCTTCCAAACCAAATCATTCCATGATTCCGTGATCCAGGTGGCAACACCAGCTACAGTGGATAAACTTCGTCACAGTGGGAGAGTGAAAATAAAAAAAACCTCGCAGTAGGAGCAAATTTTGGCTGTCAAGGACACACAGAGTGCGTGAGGGGGGCTGTTGTAAAAAGAGCCATTGTTGGTGGCGTGTGGGGATTTCTCCCCCTCGTAAAAGGTGATCCAATAAAACCTGCCAGCCTGTTTGCATTCCCACTCCAGTGTCCCACGTGGAGAAACAGCTCAGGCTGGAGCTGCACGGAGAAAAGCATAAACAGCATTCTTCAGGAAGAGGCTCGGCCGCTTTAAGAGCACTTGGAGGTCTCCGAAGGAAAATATAAGGAGGGATTTGCATACAGCAGATGGAATGTTGGATTTTTCATGGCAGCATTAAAAGTCACAGTCAGGGGAGGGCTGAGCCATGAAATTCGGATCCAGACTATCCATATCTACAAAATCTGGAGCTTGGAGCTGGGTGTTTGCCTTGGTGCCTCGCAGAGACGTTGGATCTCCCTCAAAAATAAATCCCAGAGTTTTCCTTTGGATCTTCTGTCCCGCTGGGAAAGCTCTGGGGTTTGGCATTAGGGCTGTGGGAGGTGGTGTCATGAAAATCCATCCTTTGTGTCCCAAGTCAACAGGATGAGGGGATCTTTGGATGGGGAAGATGATCAGAGGGAAGGGAGCATCGCTTCCATGAGGAAAGGCTGGAGAGCCAGGGGTGTTCACCTGGAGAGGAGAAGGCTCCAGGCGATGCCTTGGGGTTTGGATTTCATGGTTTTTGATTCTGCGCTGCCCAGGGCGCAGCTCTGAGCTCACACCAGGCTCACTCAGCTCTCTGCACACAGCAGCCACACAAAACAAATCCTTCTCCTGCTGCACACCAAGGACAGCTGGCACAAGTTCTCAGGCCCCAGAGCACAACCAGCGGTGGCTGCAGGAGAAAACAAGAAGGATGGGACTGCATCACCTGCAGCTGGCATTGGACAATCCAACCCCAAAGTGCCAATGGACCCAAACTGATCCAAGGGGGAGGCCTGGGCAGCGTTTGTCCATTTGGGGCCCATTTTGGGCCCCCCTTGGGTGCAGGCCTGGCCAGGCTCTTGTGCTGCCCAAGGTGTGTCCTTCAAGGGCTTTGAATAAATCTCTGCTTTATTCTCCAGCTCTGCCCAGTCTCTGCTCCAGCTCAGCCTGCCCAAGGAATCATAGGGAGAGCTCAGAGCCCCTGGCAGGGCCTGAAGGGGCTCCAGGAGAGCTGCAGAGGGACTGGGGACAAGGGCTGGAGGGACAGGACACAGGGAATGGCTTCCAGTGCCAGAGGGCAGGGATGGGTGGGAGATTGGGAAGGATTCCTGGCTGGGAGGGTGGGGAGGGGCTGGGCTGGGATTCCCAGAGCAGCTGTGGCTGCCCCTGGATCCCTGGCAGTGCCCAAGGCCAGGCTGGACAGGGCTTGGAGCACCCTGGGATAGTGGGAGATGTCCCTGCCCATGGCAGGGGGTGGATGGGGTGATCCTTAAATTCCCTTCTAAACAAAACCATTCTGGGATTCTAAAAGGATAAAAGCACAGGACCTGCTCTTCCTGGGTTGTTCCGAAGGGATATTGGCCCACACATTCCCAGGGGCTGTTTTCCTTTGGTGACAGGAATAAGAAGTTGATTCTCACTCAGTTGTGATCCACTGGAACCCCCAGAACCTTCTCTGCAGGAGTGCAGGGGCACTGATTTCTGAGCATCGCGTATTTGGTAGAGATTTTTACCCCGCCTTCCCAGGCCCCCTCTATTGGTCCTTCCTGGCTACCATCCTGTTTTTTTTTTTTTTTTTTCTGGATAAACAACCAGATCAGGAAAAATTTGTGTTGATCCATCCTTTTTTATTACTATCAAAGAATCTGAATCTTTCTGTTTCTCTTCCACTCTGAATCCTCAGTGACGATGACAATGACAATGATAATGACAATGACGATGGTGATGATGATGGTGATGATGATGACGATGACAATGGCAATGACGATGACGATGGCAATGACAATGGTGATGATGACGATTATGATGACAATGACAATGATGATGACGATGACAATGACAATGACAATGACAATGACGATGGTGATGATGACGGTGATGATGATGACGATGACAATGGCAATGACGATGACGATGGTGATGATGACAATTATTATGATGACAATGACAATGACAATGATGATGACAATGACAATGATGATGACAATGACGATGGTGATGATGACGATGATTATGATGACAATGAAAATGAAGATGACAATGACAATGATGATGACAATGACGATGACAATGGCAATGATGATGACGATGACGATGACGATGACGATGACGATGACGATGATGATGATGACGATGGTAATGATGATGGTTCATCACCTCTCCTTATTCATTGTCAGACATTTCCCTGGCAGAACTCACTCTCTAGAAATTTCCATTTGTACCTATTTTCCTGCTAGGTTTTCCAGCATTTCTTTTTTTTTTGCCTCCAGCCCGTGGTATTTAATCCATTCTATGTTTTTTTCTGAGCATGTCATGTGAGACAGTGTTAAAAGCTCCAATAAAATCGGTGTGTGCATTGGCAGCTCCCGCTGCAGCTACAAGCTCGCTACTGTCTGTAGTGAGACATTTAATTGGGTTTATGTCAGCTTTTATTTGTTTTATATTTTTTTCCCCCTTGGTCTTTCTGGGCATCTGGGCTCTTTTAAGTCTGAATTCCCCTTGTTTCTGTTTGAAACAAATAAATATTCCCTGATTTGTCCACTTTTCTCCCTCTTTAAACTTCTTAACTTTCTTCTTCCATGGCATAATTTGTTTTTTAGTCTTATCTCTTTATGGAATGGTTTTCTTTTATTCCCTTTTTTCACAGACCACCTTTGAGAACATTTTATCAAATTTTCTGAATGTCTTCACAGGCATTTTATACAAATCATCTGACACCCCTCTGGAAGAACTCAGGGATAGCTGAAACAATGGAGGAAAACTCCAGGAATGTTGTTTCCATCTGATCTTTGGGAAACCTGGCCATTTATTAATAATCTGTACCGGGCGGTGGGAAAATGCATTGACAGCTTGAGAATTCTTTTTCCTGCCAGCTGGGAAGGAAAATGAGGCACTTCAAGAAATTAAAACATAACAAAAATGATGAACAGAGAGAGGGAAGAAGAGAAAATAATGGATCCTAAGGAGCCAGGGGATTTGGACACTCGTAGGAATTCAGCTCAGTTCAAATCCTTGATTTTCCTGCATGAATCCGGAGAAGATTCAAGAATTTTTTTCAAGGAATTAATATCTTCTCAAGTAAATGAACAAAATATATTTGAGAATGCCTTTAGTCCCTCGAGGTTTTAATTCCAATCTGTTTAAGAGTGATGAAGTTTTATTTCCGGCATCATTCTTCTGTCTGGTCCTGAAAACTCTCCTGGGCAAAGAAATCCTTCCCATGTCTCTCCTGAATTTCCAGCCTCTGTGATTCTTCTCAGAGCTCAGTTTTTTAGTAAAGAAAAGCTTGCAATGAAGTCATGCAGAGTACAACCAAGTCATATTTTGATTATTCATCTCAAAAATCAATATAATTTCAATAATCAAAATAATTTCTTTTATTTTTTCAGTTCATTCTGACAAACCCCTTCCCCTCCCGAAAATGGTCTGAATGCCAAATCAGTTCAATCACTGGGTTTTCTCATTGTCCTACTTTTTTAAATTCCATTTTTAATGTTGAAGGCCCAGCATACAGAATCTAACACCAGAACAGCTCCTGGAGCCCAAATTTGCTTTCCTGTCTGAAGAGTTTCGATAAATCAGCTGATTTTAATCTCACTGATATCTTTTCCTTTCTCCAAACACTACAGATGGAATTTTCCCATGGAGTCCACACGCCTGGAGTTCTCTTCAAATCCCATTTTCCAAGAACTCACAGTCCTGGATCTTTTTGGCACTTCAAGAAACCGCATTATCCTGAAAAATTTGCTTTCTTTTCCATGCCAATAATTTATAAGAGGTTGATTGACATGAGGCTATAAATATAGATGAATTCTGTAGCCATGGATGTCACCTGGGGGTTTTGAAGGAAATGGAATAACGGGTTGACATTGGATATAGGTGGGGTTTAGACTCATGCTTTTCTAGGATTAATGGAAAATCTCTCCTTAATTCCGCAGGTCCAGTGGGTGGGATTTTCACAAGAACCTGTGGAAGTTACAAAACCAAAGAGAGGAGTTTAATTTAAAAAAATTCAGAGTAATTTAATCAGGACTCATTGCAAAATTATTTGTCTTTCCTTGTGTATCCCTAATTTTGCAGAAATATTCGTTGAAAACAACAACAAAAAAGTAGAGCTCTGTATTGTAAACTTCAATTCCCTAGAGCATCCAAGTGATGTGCAGTGCTAGACCAGGTCAGGCTTTATGATTTTGTAAAAAAAAAAAAAATATTAATATTTTTAAATTATTTTAATAATTATTTCAAAATTATTTTAATAATATATATTATTAAATAATAATTAAAATAATAATAGAAGAAGACAAACACACAAACACAATGTTTTTCACTGATATATGATACTGAACTAAGAAAAAAAGTAAATTTGGGGTCGAGCATCAATTTTTCACCAGAAAATGTTTTCAGAAAGGGAAAGGAACACTGAGCAGTTCTTTATTTTTATAAACACTTGATAACATAAAAATAACATTTATTTTTATATTTTCCCTGAAATAGGAGAAATCCCTGAAAAGGAATGGATTTCTCCCTGAAAAGGAGAAATCCATTCTCCTTTTCCCAGCAGCTCTTCCCAGGTGGTTTAGTGACAACAAATGTCAGGGGTTTCCAGTTAGGTCACCACCAGGATTGTCCACAAAGAAGAGATATAAAGGAAGAAGCATGGAATAAATCCCAGGGGAGGGATTGTATTGGCTAAATACATATTTAAATAATGTTTTTCCTTGTCCTGGAGAGATTCCACTCCGAGGCCAGAAGGGAATATTTGGGGAACAGGGTCTTGTCTCCTGGAGCAACTCCTTCCTTTCAGCTCCTCTTCTCGTGGCTCCCGTTCCCGGCTCGCCTCCCCTCCCGCGACATTCCCTGGGAAGAAGACACACCCGAGATTAGTTAATCTCCACCTCGCCCCGCCAAGGCTCCCTCATCCAGGAAAACCACACACATCCCGTGTCAGGATCCATGGAAAGTCTGACCCAGGTGGCTGTGACCACCCACGGGCCTTGAGGTCTTGCTCAAAAACACCTCCGGGCTTATTTTTGTTGTTATCTTGGAAACCAATCCCAAACGTCTTTCCAGGACACCTTTTGTTGGCTTTTCCCACTCAGAAGAGCCTGGGATTGGCACTTAGGAGGGATTTATCCCGCTCCTCATGGCATCTTCCCAGGAAAAACCCAACGGCATTGTTAAACCACGCCTTGTTTGCGTTGCAATCGGACCTGAGGGTTTGAGCGGGAGAAGGGGCTCCCTTCGGATAGGTGTTAAACAAAAGCATGGAAAAAAAGATTCCTGATGGGGATAATTTACAATTTAATAATAAATGCTGGGGTTTAAAGTCACAATGGGGTTTAAAAATCACAAAACTCTTCAAGTTTTTTAATTGAAACTATTTATTGCAGAGCTAAAGTTTAGGAACTGCTGCCCTCATTTTTAGCTGGTCCATGGCAGCAAATCCCAGGTTTTCTCCCTTTCCTAAAGGAATGAGTTTGTGTTGGGCATCTTTCGCATATGTTTGGGTGTGAAAAAATTCAATATACAATCGTTGTGCTAAATGTTCTTTGTGGGTTTTTTATTCCGTGAAACTGGTGGGGTAACCTGGGCAAAATACTGGGAAAATTATTGCAGGTGATGCTTTAAATGACTCTCAGGAATATGGGGCTTATAATTTAAAAATAGATGATTTTAGGGATAACTAAGGCTCCAGACAGAGTAATGTCCTCCTGTGGCTGGGACCGTCTGGATGGCGGCAGCAAGGAGCCAAGTGGAGAAGCTGCAAGTCAAAAACACAGGAAACAACTCCTAAATTTTGCGAAGTGTGGGGGAATGAACAATGTGGAATCCCAGAATGGTTTGGGTTGGAAGGGATCTTAAAAATCACCTCGTTCCAACCCCCTGCCATGGAAGGGAGATGTCTCTTGTGGAGGTGTAAAAGATACCCTGCAAATCACAGCTCTGTGGAAAAAACCACCAAATCCAGGTGCTCATGGAGGTCTGAGTCTGGGAATCTGCTCTTTGTGGGATCAGCTCCAAGGCTTTAGTGATTAGGAATGACTAAATTAAAACAGGGTCTTAATTTGATAGGCTTCAAAGGAGCTGGATACAAGGATTTATTGTTGCTAATTACAAGAGTATAAAATCAAGACTTTTAAGCCTAATTTGGGCACAGATTCATTTTTTTCTTTAGTGATCACCTCAGTTCAAATAGTCAAAACACCCCTGGTTAGGATGGGAATTACCCCACCTTAAGAGCCCTGAACTTGGAATTTTGGCCAGTTCTAAATCTAATTCTTTTAATAATCCACCTTTAAAGCTTTGATCGCCTTGGGGCTGATTGCAGGGAAATATTGTTTGTCCTTTGTGTTGGGGTTGAGAATTTCTCGTCAGCCATTTGGGGTTCTGTAACCTCTGCCCCAGAGAAAGCTCGTCCCCAGCAGGACATTTAAATCCCTGGCTGAACAGAGACACTTGAGAAGTCAGAAAAATCCCATTGGAAAATTGAAACATTTCATCATTAATGCTATTTTCCTTGTCAGTTTAGATAAAAGCCACACTTCCTGTAAGGAAAAGATTTTGTCAGGGACAGATTTTTGACCAGCTGTATGAAAAGGGAGGAGCAGCTCAAAAGATAAAACCAAATTATTGCTGATTTGATCTGTTGTTCAATGAAATCTGCAAGTTTCCTTCTCAGTAGTCAGAACTGAGTTTAACTGATCTGGAGCTTTAAAACAGCAGAACGTTGAGGGGGGTTTTGTCAGGTTTTTGGTTTAATTTTGACTTTTCATCTCCACTACTCTAATTAGCACTTCAAGACATGATGTGGTCACGACTTGTGTCTCCTGACATGATCCTGTCTCCAGCTCTAAATCCTTGTGGCTGCATAAAACCAGCTGGGAATGGTCCCTGGATCTTGACCCCTCTTGAACCACGACCAGGAGCAGGTTTGTGAAGTGAAACCTGGGCTAAAATCACACCAAGATCTTTTCTGAGAGTTCAAATTGTTGTGTTCCAGGGCACAAAAACTCTTTCAGTTTTAACTTCTGTGCTCACGGCAGCTGTGACTTCATCAGGCTTTGAATAAAGCCCTGATGAACCTTGACCTGACTTCTTTGATGATGTCCCTGCTCATTTCATCGTGTTTGGACTAAAACACCTTTACAGGGCCCTTACAACCCAAACCATTCCACGAATCTGTTTCCAAAGGAATCCATAATTCAGGGATTCCCTGCATCAGCAGTGATTGCCAGGCAGAGGTAATTAAATTAGGACAATTAAACGAGGGAAAACAACTTTACATCAGCACAGAGGGGACAAAGCAGGGCCATCAAAACCTCCCCAAAAGTCCCACCATGTTCAAAAAGGGTTTGTTTTTCCCTGGATTTTCGCCCTGGCATTATCTCCTGGCTGTTTCTCTGAAGAAGACGTCTCCGTTAAAGGCACTTTGTTTCTGCGGAGCTAAAAGAAGGTGACAGTTCCCAGCCTGGAAAAAATTCCATGAAGCCAAGGATTCTGTTCCCAAAATAGCCCCCAGGAGCTGCTGTGCCATGGGTTGCTCAGCGTTTTAAACAGGATCCTTTTCCCAGGAAAGGAACTCCAGGAAGCCCAGCAGCCCCTCTTCCCTGAAATCTTATGCTAAACCAAACTCCCTGCTGCACACACCAGAATTCCTGGGATTGCCTCTTGCAGGGGATCAGAGGTTTTGGGAGATAAAGTTCCCAGAGCTGCAGTCTCTGATACAATCCAGCCTTTTTCCTTGAGTTTGCTGGTACAGAAGAGCCGAGCCTTGGCTGTACTGACCCATCCAAGAATAGCTTCCAGAGGATGGGAGGAGTGAAAACCTGGCAAAAATGGCTTTTATGTCACTCATCCCCCATGGCTGTGGCAGCAAGGGACATGTCAGGACGAGTGCCAAGCACCACAAACCTGCTCACGGCTCTGTCTGGGTGAAAATCTATTTTTTACTGCAGATGAGAGATGTTAGGGCAGGCCTAGGATCCAGGGATGTGTTAGCACAGAGTCAGGAATAAGATCCACTTTTTTTTTTTTTTTTTTTTTTTTTTTTTTTTTTTTTTTTTTTTTTTTTGCCAAATCATCATTACAGGCTCTGGGAAAGGGGCTGGAATGTGTCCAGCAGGAAAGGAGTTGGGGGTTTTGGCCAACAGAGGCTGGACACGAGCCCAGGTGTGCCCAGGTGAGGCATTGGTGAGGCTGCACCTCCAGTGCTGTGTCCAGTTTAGGAAGGACATTGAGAGCTGTGTCCAGTTTGTCCCCTCAGTTCAAGAAAGACTTTCAGACCCTTGAGCACGTCCAGAGGAGGCAGCGAGGCTGGAGAGGGGCTGGGAACACAAACCCTGTGAGGAAGGGCTGAGGGAGCTGGGGGTGTTCAGCCTGGAGAAAAGGAGACTCAGGGGTGACCTCATCACTCTACAACTCCCTGAGAGGTGCCTGTGTCAGGTGGGGTTGGGCTCTTTCTCCAGGCAGTACTGACAGAAGGAGAGGATTCAGTCCTAAGCTGCACCAAGGGCAATACAGGTTAGATATTAGGGAAAAGTTTTTTACAGGAAGAACAATAAAGTACTGGAATGGTCTGGATGATCGGAATGGTGGAGTCACCATCCCTGGATGTGTTTAAATAAAGCCTGAATGTGGCACTGGTGCCATGGATTAGTTGAGGTGTTGGGGCTGGATTGGACTCGATGATCCTGGAGGCCTCTTCCAACCTGGTGATTCCGTGATTCTGTGATTCCGTGATTCCATGATTCCGTGATTCAGTGATTCAGTGATTCCGTGATTCCGTGATTCCGTGATTCTGTGATTCTGTGATTCTGTGATTCTGTGATTCCGTGATTCAGTGATTCAGTGATTCTGTGATTCCGTGATTCCGTGATTCTGTGATTCTGTGATTCTGTGATTCTGTGATTCCGTGATTCAGTGATTCAGTGATTCTGTGATTCCGTGATTCTGTGATTCTGTGATTCAGTGATTCAGTGATTCTGTGATTCTGTGATTCTGTGATTCAGTGATTCAGTGATTCTGTGATTCCGTGATTCTGTGATTCTGTGATTCAGTGATTCAGTGATTCAGTGATTCTGTGATTCCGTGATTCTGTGATTCTGTGATTCAGTGATTCAGTGATTCAGTGATTCTGTGATTCTGTGATTCTGTGATTCTGTGATTCTGTGATTCTGTGATTCTGTGATTCTGTGATTCTGTGATTCTGTGATTCTGTGATTCTGTGAGGTGGCCAAAAATGCCAAGGACATCCTGGTTTCTATGAGGAGCAGCAGGGGAAGGGATTTTTCCCCTCTGCTGGGCACTGCTGAGGCCACGTCTCAAATCCTGGGGTCAGTTTGGGCCCCTCACGACAAGACGGACATGGAGGGGCTGGAGCGTGTCCAGAGAAGGGAACGGAGCTGGGACTGGTCTGGAGAACTCCCGAGGGAGCTGGAAAGGGGCTCAGCCTGGAGAAAAGGAGGCTCAGGGGGGACCTTGTGGCTCTGCACAACTCCTGACAGGAGGGTGGAGCTCCAGGCTGGGCTCTTTTCCCAGGGAACAAAGAACAGGATGAGAGGAAATGGCCTCAGGTTGTGCCAGGTGAGGGTTAGGTTGGACATCAAGGAAAATTTCTTCATGGAAAGGGTTTGTCCAGCCTTGGCACAGCTGCCCTGGGCAACGGTGGAGTGCCCATCTCTGGAAGTGCTCAAAAACGAGTTGATGTGAAGCTTGATGAAACGGATTACTGGTGACTGTGCTGGCTGATGGTTGTATTAGATGATCCTAAAGGTCTTTTCCAACCTAAAGGATTCCATGATTCCGTGTGCTGGGTATGGAGGAGAGGAACATTCACCTCAGCTGCTTCCAGAATGTTTTTGAGGATGAACACCAACCTCATGAACATGAGACCAAACCATAGCCATGATCTTCTTCACGTTTATTCCACAGTGAGCCACTGCAAGTCTACCCCGTTCACATTTGCAGATATTTTAATGTAAAATCCCATTTATCCAAGTATTTTAACACAATATTTTTATAGCTCTTGTGGCAAACAAGGACATAGTTATATAATGGGGAACAGAGGCAAACGCTAACAGGACACCGAAGTTTCCGTGGAGTTTGGAGTTTTAATTGAGGCCCCAGGACCCGAATTAACCGATCTTGAATGATTTTGCCTCAATTAGGAATTTAGTGGCTTCTCCCAAGATGGATTAGGGGTATCTATATCCTGATTCATCCAGAGATCTGCGTCTCTTTACTTTGACTCAGGAGAAATTCTGATACAACCTGAGGAATTTGAATTTAGGTGAGACTGCTCTGATTCTCGGGGGGCAATTTTTCATAAATTTTGTCATTTTTCAGCACTGTTTCAAGAAAATCTCTACTCAGTGTCAACAGCTCTAAGAGTTCTTGGAGTAAATCCAAGATCTTCTGCAAGAATTCATCTTTAGGGGAAAAAAATAAAGGTTTTAAGTCATAGATCAACATAGAATTCTGGGCATAAATGGGGATAAAATCTGACTTATCCATAGCTGCAGTATTAAATGATTTTCTCTTTTCTTTCCGTATTTTTAACTGTCTTATTTTTAATTCTGCTGAAACAAAGACACCCAAAATATTGGTTTTAATGACAGAAATCTTCATTAACCAACGCTATTTGTGGTTCAGTCCTGCTGCTGGAATGAGTCAAAATCCCATGAGCAAGGAGGGAATGCTCATATAATAAACAATTAATGATAGTTAATAAGTGAATAAAGAAATAAATAAAATATAAAATTAAATAAATAATATCAACAACAATAATAAATATTATAGTAAAATAATATATAAATAGAACATATCACATATAAAATCTACTATAATAAAAATGAATAATATATAGTATAAAATAAATAATATTTATTAAATTATATATAATAAATAATGTATAATATATTATTAATCTATAATCTATAATCTATAATCTATAATCTATAATCTGTAAATATATTTATAAAAAAAAAAAATAAAAATAAAAAAAATTAAAAAAAAAAAAAAATGACCCCCAAATCAAGCCCAATGAACATATTTATTAACCTTTGCAATGTAAATATCCGGCCTTCCTCTGGAATTTACCGAGCTCCTCACCCTGGTCAGGCCAAAAACGTGACACTGGCCCAGCCCAAGGCGTGAGCTGAAGCCCTGGTGAACAGATCACGCTCCATGGGCTGCGTGTTCTCAATTCCCTTGGGAAAAAATGAGGGCAGGAACAGCCCAGAGCTCCATTCCACACAGCAGGGAGCAGGGATGGGACAGAGTCAGGCACAGAACTCAGTGCTGGAGGCCAGGGCGGGTTCCAGGGAGCACTGCAGAGCCTCTGTCAGGAGATGGAACCAAGGGCTCTTCCTTTTCAGCCCCGACTGACTCACTGCACATGGAAAATGCAGCTCTTGTTCCCCTGGCCGTGTTTACAGCCTTTATTTTGGAGCTCCAGGCTCGGCTCTCCTGCTTTTTCACAGTCTTGCTGGTGCCTTGGGAAGGCAGAGCTGGAGAATAAAGCAGAGATTTATTCAAAGCCCTTCAAGGACACACCTTGGGCAGCACAAGAGCCTGGCCAGGCCTGCACCCAAGGGGGGCCCAAAATGGGCCCCAAATGGACAAACGCTGCCCAGGCCTCCCCCTTGGATCAGTTTGGGTCCATTGGCACTTTGGGGTGGGATTGTCCAATGCCAGCTGCAGGTGATGCAGTCCCATCCTTCTTGTTTTCTCCTGCAGCCACGGCTGGTTGTGCTCTGGGGCCTGAGAACTTGTGCCAGCTGTCCTTGGTGTGCAGCAGGAGAAGGATTTGTTTTGTGTGGCTGCTGTGTGCAGAGAGCTGAGTGAGCCTGGGTGTGAGCTCAGAGCTGCGCCCTGGGCAGAGCAGGGGCTGGAATATGTGAAAATTAAAACTGCAGACATCATTGTCCCACCAAATTAAGCGGGAATTCACTCTGCTTGGAGTGGCTTTCGCTTCACCTCCAGCCTGGGAGAGAGAAATATCAGCTCTCACTTTTTGGGTGGGCTTAGGCTGACACATTTTGGGGTTTTCCTGCATAACTCTCTGGCCCTCAGAGACCCAGACAGTCTGATGAGTGTCACTGGAGGACGGGGAAAAACAAAAACACGCCACAGATCCTTAAAAACCTTCATTTCAGGAGGAATATTGGCCCGCGCGGGCAGCGTAACGCGAGGCGGGTGTGACACAGAGGGAGAGAGGAATAAAAACCGAGCTGGGCTGGGTGTGTTAGTCCCAAACCTTAAACAAACAGCGGGAGCTGATGGAATGCAGTCACCTCTCCTGTTCCTGCAGCAGGATCCCTGGGATCCCGGAGCCAGGCAGACACACAGCGAGCTCTGCTCCGCGTGGAGAAACTCCAGGGAAACTTTCCAGAAATTTGCTTCATGTCTCTCAACGGGTTTGGGAGGAATATCCAGGAATAACAAACCCTACAAATACGAAGCACTTAAAACCTTAATGCTCACATAAAACCCTCTGAGCCTGTTAATTGCCGGTTCTTTCATGACAGTGGCGCTGTTCTTCATCTCCTTCACACAGAGAAAGCTCTTGTGCTCCTCCGCTTCAATCCCTGGAATGTGGCAAAGGAAAACCTCCCTGCCTTTCCCCGTTTTCCCGTCTGGAATGTCGTTGGAAATTGTGTCCTGCACCTCTTTCTTGTGATGCTCAGAGGACTTGGGTTCCTACCAGTTCAACCAGGGGAGCACAAGCTCAGCCTGATGCAGTTCCTGGGTTTAATTCCCAAGGTTGCTTGTCCAGGTCCCAGAGTGCTAGCAGGAGATTCCCAAACTACTCCTATGTTCCAGTGATCCATGAAAAAGCAGCTTCCAAACGCTTCCTCCAGACAGACAAAAACACCAACAGCTCAGAATTAGGAATGGCTTGAGGAACTTCACTGATCTGCTACCCCAGAACCTCTCCCTAGGCCTAAAGTCTGAGACACCAAAGCTTGGACCAGCCCCAAAGATTAAATTTCCAATTATTTTTATGTCCCACAGCTTTAATTTTTTTCAAGTTTGGAGGGGTTTGGTGGCCATTGATGCTATGCCAAGCTGGAAAATAATTCCAGGAAGGCAGCAAAGAAGAAGCTCTGGGGTTCACTGGATGTCCTCAGCCCAACAGAGGAACCTCCCATCAGGATGTACAAATTAATAAACCTGCAGAAGCCAATTATTTTTTTGCCTGGTGCCTTAGGGAGTTGTTAAGAAAATGTGAACTCTCACGAAGATTTGGGGTACCACGTTGTGCAGAACTCGGGAATTCAAAGGCTTGGCGAGAACTTTCTTCTTTTTTTGGAAAATTGGGAACTTCTCGGAAGTTTTAGGTCTCATTTGCCACTTTAGCTCATACAAACAGGAGGCAAAACAGGAAAAAATGAGAAAAGAAGAGAAGAGAAGAGAAGAGAGGAGAGGAGAGGAGAGGAGAGGAGAGGAGAGGAGAGGAGAGGAGAGGAGAGGAGAGGAGAGGAGAGGAGAGGAGAGGAGAGGAGAGGAGAGGAGAGGAGAGGAGAGGAGAGGAGAGGAGAGGAGAGGAGAGGAGAGGAGAGGAGAGGAGAGGAGAGGAGAGGAGAGGAGAGGAGAGGAGAGGAGAGGAGAGGAGAGGAGAGGAGAGGAGAGGAGAGGAGAGGAGAGAAGAGAAAAGAAAAGAAAAGAAAAGAAAAGAAAAGAAAAGAAAAGAAAAGAAAAGAAAAGAAAAGAAAAGAAAAGAAAAGAAAAGAAAAGAAAAGAAAAGAAAAGAAAAGAAAAGAAAAGAAAAGAAAAGAAAAGAAAAGAAAAGAAAAGAGGAAAGAAAAGAAAAGAAAAGAAAAGAAAAGAAAAGAAAAGAAAAGAAAAGAAAAGAAAAGAAAAGAAAAGAAAAGAAAAGAAAAGAAAAGAAAAGAAAAGAAAAGAAAAGAAAAGAAAAGAAAAGAAAAGAAAAGAAAAGAAAAGAAAAGAAAAGAAAAGAAAAGAAAAGAGAAAAAATAAAATAAGGTAAAATAAGACAAGACAACATCAAATCAAATCAAATCAAATCAAATCAATAAAATTAAAAAAAAATAAAAATAAAAATAAAATAAAAAATAAAAAATAAAATAAAATAAAATAAGACACAATACAATGCAATACAATACCATACAATGCAATACAATAAATAAAATAAAATATAGGATTAAGAGAAGGGGATCCTCAAGCTTTAATGAGCATCAGGTTTTGTGGACACCCCTGTGAATCTTTGAGAATGTTAAAAAAAAATTTCCAGGAATCATGGAATGGTTTGTGTTGGAAGGGACCCTCAAGACCACCCAGATCCAGGCCCTGCTGTGTGCAGGGACCCCTCCCACCACACCAGGCCCCCTCTGGATTTTCCCCCAGGCAAATTCCCAGCCACGCTGCAGGTCCTGCTTCACCCCTGGCACTGGAAAACCAAGATGGGCAGAAGGAGCCTGGAAAAACCCCTGGAATCACACAAATCCGATATCCCGTGGTTTCACACCGCCCTTCTGCTGGGGAAGAACAGAGGGTGGCTTGTCTGCCCTTCCTCACGGGCTGCTTCTCCAGAGCCTGGCACCATCTGACTTTCCATGAAATCCACGAACCGTGGGATCACTCTCCCCTTCTTGTGGGTGACAACAGACTCATTCCTGGTGGGTAATGTGTTTAATTAATATAATAATAATAATTAATCTGTCATTGCAGCCAGACATTCTGCTGGATTCCACCCTTGTGAGGTTCAGGATTGAGGAGGTTTTAAAAATACCTGGGAACTCCTGACCCCTGGAGATGTTGCCTCCAGGATTTGAGGAGTGTGATTTTTTTTTTCTGGAGCCATCCCTGAACCATTTGACAGCATCTCCCACTGATTTTCCTCTGGCACAAACAATCAGGGAGACAAAAAGGCAGTGTTCAATCCTGCCTCTGGAGAAGGCTTTCCCAAAATATGTGAAATTTTTTGCTTCTTCTCCTCCTAAATTGCCCAGAAAGACCAGCACAACGCAGGGAAAGTTCTGGAACTCGGCTATGCACATTGTGTGTTAAATCTGGGCTTTGAGAGGAGCTGGGGAATGAAATGCCCTAAAAACCTTGGGAATTTTAACCCTTGCACAAACAGCCATTCTCCCGAAGCTCGTGTTAATTACATAAATTACTCCATTGAGCAGAAAGGCTAATTAGCAACAAATAATACTTCACATGTCCTTTTGGTGGGGTGCGGAAACACACAGGGTCTTTGGAAGCCACAAAACACTGTCAGAAAGCCCCAGTGAAGCCACAGAAATGGAACTTCCCACTTTCCAGAAGAAAATGCCGTTCCCTGCGGATCTCCCATGGATTCAGACAACTCGGAAGACACAGGGAAAAAACCACTCAAACCTGTCTCCATCTCTGTGGGTTTTTATCTTCTTTTCTCGTGTTAGAACCGGGGTTAAATGCTCTAGAGGAGCAGTTCTTATTTGGACTCAGATGTTTATTAATTCTAATCTGTAGCACAGTCTCACGAGCTGTGAGTTCCAGCTAACAAAGTGAAAATGGTTCCCTGTCTAACTCTTTCCAAGGCCTTTTAAGCACAAACTGTCCAATTAAGAGATGACACCTCAATTATTTTTATTTTAACCCAATACCCAACCACCCCTGGCCCGCAATGCGGATTTTTCTACCCAATCACAAAACCCCACCCAGAGCCGTGGAGGAGAAGGTGAAAAAGCAGGACTGGCCTCTGCCCTGAACCCTCCCCCTTGCTTTATATCCATCACTGTATCCTAAACCCTCAAACTCTGAGTTTCCACCCTGTGATGTCACACACTGCTACCCAAACTCCACACCCACAATCCCAGCGCTGTCACTCCATTTTGGAGCCTTTTCCAAGCCTCAGGTCAATGCAGGGTTTGCCTGGGGTCAGTGCCTGGCAGCACAGAGAGCCGGGAATTCTCAGTGCCCGGGGTTCCAAGATATTTCCTAGCTCTTCCCTCTTTCCCTGGAGGTGGGCTGGAATGTCTGACTCTGTAATTACAGTCAGAAGCTGCTCCTGAGGGGGCTTCAGCATAAATTTGGGATGTGGGTGAGGATATCAGGGAATGCTGCTGGTGGGAAGCTGGGCTAGAACCTTGGACAGGGCCTTCCTGCTGGAAGGATCTTTCCCTTTCCCATCTCATCCGGGAAAGAATTCAAATGGAAAAGTGAGATTGTTCAGATTAATCACCACTGTGTTGGCCTTGCATTTTCATGGGCTGGCTAAAGGAAAAAATGTTTTTCCTTTATTTTCAACATTACAGGGAAAAAAATAAAGGAAGAAAGAAAAATGTTAATATACTGGAAAATTAAAAAGTGTCAGAGATACTGTTTTTCTTTCTCCCTTTCCTTCTCTCTCCTGTCCATTCCTCTCCTCTCCTTCCCCTGCTTCCTTCTCCATAAAACTTTCAGATATAATTCTTCCAGCAGGAAAATTTATGGCTCAGGCACAGCACAGCTCAGCGGGACAAAATAATTCAGGTTCAGCACCAACTCGAGTGCAGCCACACAACTTCCAGATCCAAACCAGCTGCTCCATGGGGAAAGCAGCACAAAATCCAGCGGGCTGCAATATTCCCACTTCCAGTGGGAAAAATGGGGGAAGTGATGAAAAGTTGTCACCACTCGCAGGTTGTCTGGAGGTCTGGGTGACCTGAAACATGCTCAGATTTGTTCTGCTGCTCCAGGTCACGACATAATTCACATTACAGGGCACTTTAGGTGAGGAAAAAAGTCATAAAACCCCCCCCAAACTTAAAATACTAAAGCTGTGGGACTTAAAAATAATTGGAAATTTAAGCCTTGGGGCCAGTCCAAGCCTTGATGTCTCCGACTCTAGGTCTAGGGAGAGGTTCTGGGGTAGCAGATCACTAAATTTCCTCACTCCACTCCTAATTCTGAGCGATTTGGTGTTTCTGTCTGCCTAGAGGAAGCGTTTGGAAGCTGCTTTTCCATGGATCACTGGAAGACAGGAGCAGTTTGGGAATCTCCGTGCTTTTGGCAGACATTTCCAAGTCAGCAGCCATGGGAAGGGACTGTTCCAGCTCCTGGCAGCAGAGATAAAAAGGGAGCTCTGATCCGGATTACATGAAAACACTGGAGTCTGATCTCTCTCAATGCTGTAATAAATCAATATTTTAATCCCCTTTTAATAATTGGGACTGTGAGGAGGAAACAAAGAAAATGCTCTACTTTCTTCTTGAGATATTTACAGCAAAAGGAAGATATCCCAAATCTGGAAGTGGGAATCTGCATGAGCTGGATTTTTTAAACTTGTCTGTTCAAATGAATCTTGTTTTTCAAAGACACTTCAACTGGGCTGCCAAAAATCCTTTGAGACATTATTTTATGACATTTATAGATTTATTGAAATGGTTATCCATTTTTTAATATTTGTTTAAATTTGAGGGTGGCAGATCTTTCTGGCCACTTCTGGACCACAGAACAAGGAACAGGAGAAGAGGAAAAGGCCTCAAGTTCCAACAGGGGAGGTTCAGATTGGATATTGGGAAAAAATATTCCCACTGAAAGTCTTGTCAAGCTTTGGAGCAGGATGCCAGGGAAGTGGTGGAATCGTTATCCCTGTCAGGGGAGGGTTAGGTTGGATTTAGGAAAAGATTCCTCACCCAGAGGGTGCTGGGCACTGCCCAGGCTCCCCAGGGAATGGGCACATTCCCAAGGCTGCCAGAGCTCCAGGAATGCTTGGACAGCGCTCCCAGGGATGCCCAGGGTGGGATTGTTGGGACGTCTGTGCAGGGCTGGAGTTGGATTGATGGTCCTGATGGATCCCTGATGGAACTCAGGACATTCCATGTTCCTAGGATGGTTAACCTGGGAATTCCCTAAGCCCTGTCAGCAACTCGCCAACATTTCCCCACCAGCGCCTCCCAGTTTTTTCTGGGAGTGAAATTTGGGACTGATGTGCTGAATGTTTGGTGAGAAGGGGCAGAAAAGTAAAAAAAAAAAATGGGGATAGTGGAGTTTCCTCCCCTTCTTCAGCCACACAACCTCCCACGGCTCTCACATCCTCCTGTCCTTCCGTGTTCTGGTCATGGAGAACATGAATCCATCTCCGAGCCGTGTCCCAAACCCAGCCTTAAGTGCCTGATCCTGGTGCCTTGTCCCGAGTTTCCCTATTTTTCCTTTTTTCCCCATCTCTTTTTATTCCTTTCCTCTCCCATGTTTTGAACGGCCTCTGGTGCTGCTTTGCTGGCAGGGAGAGAAGAACTCCAAATTATTGAGGTGATCCCCACACCAGGCTGGTGATTCCATGAATTCCACTAGGATAGGAGGCTTCCCAAACTTTCCCAAATCACCAGCCTGGATCCCCCCACCAGGCTGGTGATTCCTTGAATTCCACTGGGACAGGAGGCTTCCCAAACATTCCCATATCACCAACCTGGATCCCCCCACCAGGCTGGTGATTCCAGGAATTCCACTGGGACAGGAGGCTTCCCAAACTTAACCGAATCACCAGCCTGGATCTCCCCACCAGGCTGGTGATTCCAGGAATTCCACCAGGACAGGAGGCTTCTCAAACATTCCTAAATGACCAACCTGGATTCCCCCACCAGGTTGGTGATTCCATGAATTCCACCAGGACAGGAGGCTTCCCAAACTTTCCAGGCACAGCCAGGATCTGAGTTTATCCCTGGATACCAACAAACCCTGGTTGATTTTGCATGCTCCTGCCATTCCACAGCCTCTCCTGAGGGTTTGGGAATCTACGGGATGTTTTTGGTTTTAGGGAAATTGAGGCTGATTCTAAATTGGTCCATGAGAGGTCACACTATAGGACACTGAATCCCGTGGATTTCGGCTAAAAAAAAAAAGGAGCAGGCTCTTCAGACCTTTTATGCCACTGTCTTCTCCTTCTGCTTCTTCTTTTCCTCTCATTCCTAACCCCAAAGAAGATCTCCCGCTCCATAATTATCCATCCTGTTTCTCCAGAGCCGTTTTCCCAGCACATTCAACTCCGTAATTTGGAGTTTTCTGACTGTCCGTCCTCAGGGCTGAAACCTGAGCTCAGCCAAAGTCAACGGGAGTTCCCTCAAGTAAAAACAAACAAATTATTTGTAAAAACAAATAAAAAATTACCTGCTCCCTGTGGATGCCCACTTTCAAAGAACCCAGGTTCATTTTACCGGGGCCTGAATTGACCTTTTGTAAGGTCTGGTGACACGGAATATTTTTCCATCGGAAAACACCTCCTCGCCTGGGTGAGAGTGAAGTGCTCTGGGGAAATGTGTTGGTTTTGGTGGAGCACCGGCAGGATATGAAACTTGTTGGGATATTTCCAGCCCTCCTGTCACCTCACCCTTCTGATGCTTCTCTTGGAGCTGCCTTATCCCAAACTCCAGGGTGTAGGGGCTGGGAGTTCCTGGATGACTGCAATCACCACCAGCTCCCTCAGGAAGAGCTCCCTGATGCCAGCAGTCAAAAAGCAGTAAAAACGTTAAATTAAACACTCGCTTCTTTATCCCCTCTCTGCTCAGAGCACCACTTCTTTGAAATCCACCTGATTTTTGCACATTTAAAGCTTTAGGATGTTGAATCATGGAATATCCTGAGTTAGAAGGGAGCCACAAGGATCACTGAATCCAATTCTGGCCCTGCACAGGATAACCCCAACATTCCCAGATTCCCACCCTGTTCTTCACTGATGGTCACTGGAGCAGGATATCAAATCTGCAGCCAAATGATATCAAATCTTTGCCCCAACTCCTGTGACAACTCCCTCTTTTTAACTCATTTCTAACATTTTGTAAGTGTTATAAGCAAAAAGGATAATTACGGCCACATTTAATTAAAATAATTAAGTGAAAGAGGGAAATTGCTTTCATGCCGGTTTTTCCAACATGACTCGCATGAACAGGATATGAAAAATTCTGAAGCACCTTCATCTCCAAATTTTTCCAATCCCTTAACTTGAAAAGCTTTTTTGGATGCTTTTCCAGTCTGACTTAAGCATCTAAACTTAGGCCACGCTTGCTGCAGTTGAAGAAATGAAGGACGTGGTGTGGAATGGGGCTCTGATTCCATAAGTCTAAGGGAACTGGGAACAGCAGGTTAATCCAGGGCTCCACTGGATCCTCACTGGTTAATCCAGGCCTCATCCACTCTGGATCCTCACCCTCAGCAGAGCCAGCCGAAGGGTTCAGTTTTCCTTAGGACTCCTCATGTTGGGCTTCTGTAAAAGCAGGAATTTCAGTGTATCTGAAATTATTTATCCAGCAGAAGTGACGGAATTCCTGTCTCCTGTGACGTAATTCCTATGAAACTCCGGTTGCTGGGATTACACCCGGTAAAGGCTGGAGCTGTGCCGTATTCTGCCTTCATTTTGGCTGCTCATCCATCACAGAGCCAGGCACTGCTCTGCCGACCTCCCACGCGGAAGAGGAGCCCCATTCCCGCCTCCCTGCCATTCCCAGGAGATGACATGTCCCTACCCTCCCGCATCTGCACAAACCCCACGGCCCTACGGAATACGTGCGGGCATCTGATACTCTGCTAAGAGCCCGAAGTGTTTTACACCACATTTTGGGTGATTTATGGCACTTTAGCACATTCGTAAAACACACCGCGTTAAGCGTATGCATAAAAATAATATATAGGTTACCACAAGATTTTTTATGGCCCCGACCAGATCCGCCTTGGAATGTCGGCTCAAGTGTTTCACTCCTGCAGGTGAAAAAACAGATTATTTCAACGGAGCTGAGGGAGAGCTGTTTAGGCAGACAACAACGTTGTGGAGAGAGCCGTTACCTTGGCAGCGCGTCGCTAATTCGGGGGCTGGCGAGCGCGGCTGGATCCTGCCCTCCATCCAGCACCGGCTCCCGGCTCTCCGGGCAGCATTCCCGTTCTCCTGCTGCCTGCAGAGGCAAGGATTGGAGGGATGGGGTGGTCTAAGGAGCCCTCTTCAATCCCTGGAGTTGGTGGAGGTTTCTTCCAAGGGACGCGGCGTCAGTGAGGCGCCGGGAAAAGCAAGCGGGCTGTGGATGTGGGAGGAATTCCAGAATAGTCCCAGAAGGGCTCGGGGTGGAAGAGACCTTCCAGGTCATCCAGTGTCACCTGTAGGGACACCTCCTACTGTGCCAGGGTGCTCCAAGCTCCTTCCAAGCTGGCCTTGGACATTCCAGGGATCCAGGGGCAGCCCCAGCTGCTCTGGGAATCCCAGCCCAGCCCCTCCCCACCCTCCCAGCCAGGAATCCCTTCCCAATCTCCCACCCAGCCCTGCCCTCTGGCAGTGGGAGCCATTCCCTGTGTCCTGTCCCTCCAGCCCTTGTCCCCAGTCCCTCTGCAGCTCTCCTGGAGCCCCTTCAGGCCCTGGCAGGGGCTCTGAGCTCTCCCTGGAGCTTTCTCCTCTCCAGGGGAACATTCCCAGCTCTCCCAGCCTGGCTCCAGCCCTGGAGCAGCTCCGGGGCCTCCTCTGGATTCACTTCCATCAGTTCCACGTCTTCCCTGTGCTCAGAGCTCCAGAGGAGGTTGAGTTTCCCCCATAATTATTAATTTTTTTTTTTTACTGATCCTGACCTATGGAAACCAAAGTTTTTAGTGACTCCATGACAGATTTCTCAAACTTTCCATGAGATGGAGCAGGAATATTCTCAGTTGGGGCTGGAATTCTCTGACACTCCAGTTCTGGGTTCAGCTTCCTGGCTGGGGCCATTCCAACAGGTCCCCTCTCCCTGCAGCCGAGGGGTGGGAATTTCTCCCTGGTGATGGCAGGAGTGGGAACTCCATCAAAGCCCATCACTTCATCGCTTCAATATTCCATTTGTTAGCTCCTGTTTGTGTGTGTTCCCTGCTCCTCCTAAAGCTGGAATTGCTCACAGAATTCCTGGATTTTACATACCCCTGTCCCTGTTAACAGAACGGCTTCTAATAATTGATAATTTGAAACATTATCAATAAATTGTTTGAATCTGACTGGTATTTTTCATATTTAATATTTAGGATGGCTCAGCTTTGGAATTGTCCCTTTAGCAGAACCTTTCCAGATCCTCATCTGCCACTCCTTTGTTCCAGGACGTTGCTGTTCCTGTTGGGATTTCACTCTGGCTCATCACTTCCAATATTCACAGACAAATATCTTTTAATATTCCCCCTTTTTTCATCTCCAGCTCTTCCCAGCAAAGCTCCATGGAAAATGCTTCAAAACCCATTGCCAGACCTGGATGAATGAGAAATGCACGTTCTGTGTGGGGAAACCATCCCGCTTTCATTCAGTCATCCTAAAATAAAGTGACTACTGTCCTCAGTTCCATTTTCTATCTTGGAATTGATATTTTAAAAATGAAACTAATTTAAAAATCAATTTCATTTAAAAATGAAATTTTTGATTTCTGTGTCTCCAAAGACAGTTTGGGCTCTACGCAGGCTCTGTACTTAAGAAAGGCAAGGGAATGAACTTAAATTAATTCTTGATAGTTTTCTTTTTAATGCCTTTCTTACAGATGTCTGAGATCCTGTTTTGATGATGGTGTTTCAAACAAATTTAATTTTGTCTTCATTAAAAGGTATTAAAATAGAATAAATCTGTTTAAATTGGTGTGAATGAATAATAGCATTTTAATTGATTAATCCTCTCAGGAAGCACAGAAAAGCTGGGAGAAATAAAAGGTCTAAAAGAAGGAGGAAGACCTTAAATTCTGATTTAAGAATTCATTGAACAGGATGATATTTATTTTTCTTTTAAAGTTGACTTCCTCAGGATTTGTTTGAACTGTATGAAAGCTAAAAAAAAAAAGTTGAAAATTGGTTTGTTTTTTGTTTTGTTTTAAAAGAGCTCATTTCCCCATATAATGACTAATTCCTTCAAGCTGAAACTGCAAGAAAAATATCAAATATTGTGAAGATTGGCAAAAGTACTTTATCAACTTATTCCATCATCTCCTCCTCCATAAATAAGGACGGAAGTCTCAGATTTCACTGGTCCTTTTTTCAAATCAAAGCTGTACCAGTTTTATTACTAATGTTATTAATATTATATGTTAGTTATAAATTAATTACGAACTATAAAGTTTAAAAAATTAATCACCAGTTATAAAGTTTAAAAAATTAATTACCAGTTATAAAGTTTAAAATTTGCTAATTATAAAATACTAGTTATAAATTAATTACTGTTCATTACTATTAATTACAATATATTGTTTGGTTTAATTTATTTCATATTTCTTGTGAATCATGCAATTTTTTTGGTGGGGGGGAGGATAACTTTTTTCCTCTTAATTTTGAGAATTTGGGGGAGATGACTGAAATTCTATTTTCCTTTTCTTGTTATTGGGTGGTCTTAATGGATACTCATGGATGTTTTTCCCCAAAACGGAAAAGGAAAGCCGTCAGCTCAGGTACTGGGGCTTTAATTAATTAATGTTTGAGATTAGCAAAGTTAAGTTAAATTATAATACAGCCCTGATGGATTTAAGTTATAATACGGCTCTGAATAATTCCTCCAGAATCCCAGAGGGGGTTTGGTTGGAAGGAACCTTGAAAACGACCTTGTTCCGACCCCCTGCCATGGCAGGGACACCTTCCCCACCCCAGGGTGCTCCAAGCCCTGCCCAGCCTGGCCTTGGGCACCTCCAGGGATCCAGGGGAACATTCCACCCTTTCCCTTGATCCCAATATTTCACCTGACCCCTTTCCAGGTGATCCAGGAGAATATTCCACCCTTTCCCTTGATCCCAATATTTCACCTGACCCCTTTCCCACCCTCACCGTCCTCCTCCTCTCAGCTCACAGCTGACCACAGCCCCTTCCCCAGGAGGCTGCGGACAGGAGCAGAAACCCAGAGCTGTGGTTTCCCCGCCCGTCTGGGAGCAGAGGGAGCCTCTCCGTTGCTTTTGGCTGCTCCGTGCGCAACTTGGCTGCGGCCGCATTTCCGTGGCTTGTTCTCCCCCGCCTCGCTCGGCCCTGGCGCCTTCTCCTCGCCTCTTCCCGGCCCACCTGACTCTGTTTTCACCTCGCGGGATCCTTGCCCTGCTTGGACACGTGGAGGAGGCGCTGTGGCTTCCCACTCTCTTGTCCTGCACTTGTTCTGAATCATTCCTTGGCTTCTCCGGTTCCTCATTTTGGCTCCTTTCGAGTGTCGGACTTGGCGGCCGCGCGCTGAAAATCCTGAACGCCTCACTCACCCTCAGCACTGGCCAGAGAGCACAAACCCTGAAACAGAGGTTCTGTGCTCCCCAAACCAAGGTGAGGTGAATTTGATGGGGAATTTTAGGTGATCTGGCCTCCCACAGGCAGTCCCAGGATGTCACGAGGCCATTGCACGGCTCAGGGGCTGCACAAACCTTTTCCAAGCACAAACGAGGAGACTGAAATTGAGAAATATTTTGGGTGACCTCAGGCTCAGGTCAGTCCCTCCTCAAAATTACTGGAAGATTTTATATGAGAGAAAAGATCCCTGGATTTCTTCTGTTCCCTGAAGTTGGAGCTCTGTCGTGAAAAGGATTCCTGACCCCCTTAGGCAATAAATTGGAGAGTTAGGGAGGGACACTCACATTTTAATCTCACATTGTTTTAATTGTGGAATCATGGAATATCTGGAGCTGGAAGGGACCCGCAAGGATCATGGAAGTCCAGCTCCCAGCCCGTTTGGACTTTATTTGGTTCCATTTGATGCCTTCAGTTTTCCCTTCCCTGTATTCCAGCCCCTGAGCTCACACCAGGCTCACTCAGCTCTCTGCACACAGCAGCCACACAAAACAAATCCTTCTCCTGCTGCACACCAAGGACAGCTGGCACAAGTTCTCAGGCCCCAGAGCACAACCAGCGGTGGCTGCAGGAGAAAACAAGAAGGATGGGACTGCATCACCTGCAGCTGCCATTGGACAATCCAACCCCAAAGTGCCAATGGACCCAAACTGATCCAAGGGGGAGGCCTGGGCAGCGTTTGTCCATTTGGGGCCCATTTTGGGCCCACCTTGGGTGCAGCCCTGGCCAGGCTCTTGTGCTGCCCAAGGTGTGTCCTTCAAGGGCTTTGAATAAATCTCTGCTTTATTCTCCAGCTCTGCCCAGTCTCTGCTCCAGCTCAGCCTTCCAAGGCATCACTTTGTAATTCAGGACATGGCTGCTCTCACATTCCTTCACCCATAACTCCCAACAGCTCTGCCTGGATCCCAGAGAGGCCTCTGGAACTGGGGACACCTCTCACCTCTCCTTGTCCTCATCCCAGTCCATGAGCTTCCCATTAAATCTCAGAATCCTTTCCTCCCCTCATGACCTGCAGTGGAGATTCCACCCAAGGCACACCAAAGGTGCAGAATCCCAATCCTTGCCCCCTCACCCAGCACGGATGTGATGATATCCACGAGTAAGGATGAAGTGTGAACGACTGATTAGGGCTTTCTATCATTCCTGGTTTTCCAGTCTGCACGGAGCCCATCCCGCCGGGCTCGTGGGCTGCAGGTGTAGGTGTGAACACAAACTCTGGCTGCAGCTCCTTCAAACCCCAAAGCTCCTGATCCACTTTCCTTCGCCTTGATTTTGATGAAGAGGCTGAAAACCTGGAATTCCTTGGCCTCGCTCACACTCCACGTCAGAACAAAGCAGGTGTTCCCTGAAATTCCAGCTTGGCCTGGGAAATGGGAATCCTGGTTCTTAGGCTGTGCTGCAACCCTCCATTCCCACAGCATCCAACCGATCCTTTTCTTCTATTTTGCCCCTTCTGGGTGCAGGACATCAGTTCTGATTTTGTGGAAAACACGGGAATTTTATGGAAAACATGGAACAGAGGAGAAGAAAATGAAGAGGACAAAAGGCAATCCTTGGATTCCTCCTATCCCACCTGGACAGGTGTGAGCAAGACACAAAAACATTTTGTTTTGCAGACTGGGTGGGATCAAGAGAGGAAGAAGAGGGACGGGAGAAAGATGGGAAAGGTAAAAGATGGAAAACTAACAGCTGCGACTGCAAGGGGCTTGTGATGGAGGTAATTGTAATGAGGATATGAAATTAGGGTGTTACCTAATTACAGCTGTAAATTGGAGGGTTTATTCCATTAAAAAGTTCCATGGATTGTCAGGCTTTCCATTTAAAAATTCCACAGATTTTCAGGCATTCCATTTAAAAATTCCATAGATTGTCAGGCTTTCCATTTAAAAATTCCATGGATTTTGAGGCTTCCCATTTAAAAATTCCGTGGATTTTCAGGCCTTCCTGCTCATAATGACACAAAGATCAGACCAGGGATTCCTCCCCGCGTCAGCCAGACCATCAACTCCTGATTTCAAAATTTCAAGGTTTTTTTTGTTTGGTTGTTTTTGTAGGCTTTTTTTGTTTGTTTGTTTTGTTTTCTTTTTCTCGATTTTCCTTTATGACTTCTCTAAAACTCTCTCCTAATAACTGATGTTTTTCTCAAATCTCAAGGGAGCGGATGTGTGCCAAAAACCTGCTGGAGGAAACTTTGGATTCCTTAGATGGCAAGAAAAAAGTCTTGAAAATGCGAATCTAAGTATTAAAGTCCAAATAAACAATATTTTTAACAAGACCCCTCTTGTACATAGCTAAAATCTTATTTTTATAGGAGAATTATTTCTGTTATTATCCGTATTATTTTAGATCATGGACATCTATGAGGGAGAAAGCTCCTGGGAATATTCCCACGGCACTGAGGAGGTTCCTGATGTGAAGAGAGAAGGAGTGGACTGAGAGAGAGGGGGGATGCAGACGGGTGACACTGAGAGAACCCCGCAGGGGACACTTGGAGCAGGAGAAGGGGACACCTCACAGCCTCCTCCAGACATCATTTCCCTCTGGCAGGTGGATTCAGGCTCTGTTTTCATGGATGAGGAGCACTCAGAGGGCTAAAATAGGTGGCAGGGCTGCTGATTTTGGCCTGGTGGCCTCAAGTGGTGACAGGGACCTGCTCCTCCCGTGCTGCTTGGCCCTTGCTGGGCTCCTCCAGCAGCAGCTCCAGCCCCACCGCTGGAGCTTTGCCAGTTTTCCTCAGCAAAGGCCGCTCTTCTCCTGGAGATATTTTTTTCGGGAGGTGTTTAAGAGGTGCAGCTCCCTCACACCCCTCTCACTCTGCCCTCTGTTTCCCTGTGGAGCTGCTCAAGCCCAGCTCCAGCTCTGGCCCGCAGCATCCCACGGTGACTCCTCCTGTTTTCCCTTCCCTGTATCCCAGTCCCTGAGCTCACACCCAGGCTCACTCAGCTCTCTGCACACAGCAGCCACACAAAACAAATCCTTCTCCTGCTGCACACCAAGGACAGCTGGCACAAGTTCTCAGGCCCCAGAGCACAACCAGCGGTGGCTGCAGGAGAAAACAAGAAGGATGGGACTGCATCACCTGCAGCTGGCATTGGACAATCCCACCCCAAAGTGCCAATGGACCCAAACTGATCCAAGGGGGAGGCCTGGGCAGCGTTTGTCCATTTGGGGCCCATTTTGGGCCCCCCTTGGGTGCAGGCCTGGCCAGGCTCTTGTGCTGCCCAAGGTGTGTCCTTGAAGGGCTTTGAATAAATCTCTGCTTTATTCTCCAGCTCTGCCCAGTCTCTGCTCCAGCTCAGCCCTCCCAAGGCATCACAGGGGTGCGGGATCCCACCCAGAGGCACAGCTTAGGTTGTGCCACCACCTTTGGCATCAAAACGCAGCTCCGGGATCTCCCCAGCCAGGAGATCCCAGCTCCAAGGACTCCAGCTCGAGGAATCCGAGGACGGACAAGGATCCCAGCTCATGGAAACCCGAGGGAGCAGAGCAGTGAGGGACTCGGACTCGGATCCGCTTCACCTCCGGGGACTGGAGCCCTCCGGTGACCCCTGCTGCCCTCACACGAACCTCGCTTCCCTTCCCCGCTCCCGCTGCTTATTCCCAAATTCCCGAGGCCCCATCCCTCCCTTCTCCCCTGGAAATCCTCCACATCCACAGCGGTGCTTTGGCAGCAGAGGGCACTGCCCCCTTGTCCATGTTTCACCCCCGTCCCCTCCCCGCCGCAGGGCTGGGTGCGCTCCCGGTGAGCGGTGCTGTCTGTCTGTCTGTCTGTCCGTCCGTCCGCGGGCTCGGGAGACTCGGATTTGTCTTGGCTGCGGCTCTGACATGCCTGGGAAGGGCAAGGAAAGGAAATGGGTGGGAGCTCTCTCTAACCACGAACTCGTCTTGCCCCCTCCTCCTTTTTCTTCCTCTCCCCGTCCCAGCCGGAGGCAGGGCTGTGCCGCATCGCTCGGAACTGCTCCGCAACTTGGGGTTGGGATTGTAATTTATTTTTTAAATTTATTTTTCTTCCCTTTTTCTTCTCTTTCAGACGAGACACGCCGGGAGTTTCTCCCGTTTCCCTGCGCTCCCAGCCGAGGGGGAGTTGTTGGTACAAGAGCGTGTAAGGATGGTGTAAGGTGTGTGTGGGACTCTGCGCTCGGAGCAAGCAGGATCCACACAGCTTTTGGAAACGTTCCCACATTTCATTTCACACTCCCGGAGTTTTGATCTCAGTGTGGTTGTTTATGATTTAAAACAAATTTTTTTTGCTGTCCCCGAGCAGTTTGGCCCAGTGGGAGGTTGCCCTACCAATCCAGATGAGGTGATTTGTGCAGGTGCCTCCCAACCACAGCTCTTTTATGATCCTGGAATTTATTTTCCACACTCTTCACGTTCCAGGTCCATCTCGACAAGTGATGATCCCACTCTAAGTATTACTATAAACACCTTTTTAATCTGCTTTACCTTTATTCTGCCTGCCTTGGAAACTTTGAGACAGAAAAACCCCGCAGGTGCCTCTTTCCCTTTATTAGAATAAAATTACAGGATTCCTCTGTCTCCTTCATGGACACTGGCTTTTCCCAGAGGGATTTTCCCTACAGGAGGGTGCAGCCTCCTTTTATCCTGGTCAGATGTTTGTTGCCCTCTTCCTTTCCCTGTGGAAAACCCGACCCATGGAATTGTGGAGACATCAACACACATCCTCCCTTATCCCAACCCAACCCGTTCTGGGATTCTCTGAGAACAGGGATTCATGTTTGAAGGAGAGAACCCTTGGCAGCCCCATTTTGCTTTGAAACCTCTCCACAGCCAGGAATTTTTAATTTTTCTACCTTGGCTCTGCGGCAGGGTTTGCCAGCCAGTGCTGCTCTGCTGTCCCGCTCCCTTTGAAGCCACCTCAGGGACAGGTTTCCCTGTTTTTAGACAGGGAAACCTCGGGAAGCAGCTGGGCTGGGGGGTTTTGGTTGGCCAAAGGTGGCATCCCGATAAAGACGGGATGGGAAGGTCAACAAAAATGAGACACGGAGGGGAGGAAGAACCAAATACACCACTTGCTCCTTGCTGGAGCAAGTTCAGCAAAGGGCCACAAAAATGACTGAGGGAGCATCTGTCACATGGAAAGGAGCTGGGAAAAAAATGGGAATTCCACCTGGAGAAGGGAAAGTCCAGGAGGTTCTTATCAGTGGGAAAAAAAAAATTATAAAGAAAGAATAAAGGGTCTGGAGACAAATTTTATTTTGTCGTGAACAAAACAATCTCCCCCTGGTTTGGGAAAGGAAACGTGGGAAGCTCGCAGCCCGTGGATTTGGGGAGAGGAGCGCGAGCAGCCACTTTCTCATCCCGCTCCTGCCGTTCCAAGGCTGGTGTGAAAAGGAAAATAACAACACCAACTCTGCCCAGCGGCCGGGATTTGCCAATCCCGAGCTTTCCACAGCGGCTGGGAAGGACGGAAGCCTGCAAACCATCCCGGCCGCGAGCTCCAAGCCCTGGCGGAACGCGATCCCACCCGCGGGGACAATCCGACGGACGCGGCGTTCCTTGTTGTTCCAACACCATGGCAATGTCTCCGGGAGGAATACAAATCACTCGGAGCAGGGAGGCAGAGCCAGCTGAGCAGGTACCAGGAATGTGGGAGTTGCTCATTACTCACCCGGGGGGAAGAGCTGCCGCTGGTTTTTTGGTTGTTGTTTTTTTTTTTTTAATTACATTTTTGCTCGCCCCTACTCGTCACCCCCACGCAGCAACGCCACTTTTTATAGTGAAAATAACGAGACAGAGCCCGATCCAGGGAATACTGAGCACATCCTGATTTTCCACTGGATGTGTGAACCAGGTGGGACCCTTGTGCTGGCAGATCTCCGGCCTCATCAAATCCTCAGTGGGTGCAAATCTGCTGAAGTCAGTGAGGGCTTCTCATCTATCACTTGTTTTATTAATATTGCTCTGTCTGCAAGTCTGGGCTCTCCAAGAACACATCTTTTATTTCACTGCCTCTCGTCGAAGGCAACGTGTGAGTGCTGATTTTCCCGGGCTCAGGATCAGCTCCAGCTCCTTCATTGTTGCTTTTTTTCCCCCTCTCTCTCCCTCTCTCATTTTTTATGGCGGCGTTGGAATTGCTGTCAGGTTTACAGTGCAGTAATAATCACCTCATTATTATTAATAACCATGGCAACAGAATGGAAATTAATCACTCCACTTCTGTTTATCCCCATGGAAACAGAGCCAAAACAAACAAGCCTCATCCACAATGCCCATTCCTAGAAATCAGACATCCTGCAAAATTCCCAGCTAAACAAACCAGCAGCTCCAGCTGCCTGGGCTAGCCAGGAGCACCTATGGAGAGGGCAGGGATATTCTGTCATGGATGATTCCTTGGGTTCAAATCAGCAGGGGACAAATATTTTCAGGAATTTTGCTTGGTTTATTGGTTGGTTTCACTCTCCAGCTTCTGTCCTGGTGACTGAGTGCTGAGACACAGCGATCCTTCTGCTTCCCAATAAAAAATGGGATTCCTAGAAGGATGGGAAGAGAACTGGGAGAAGGGTATGGAGTGACAGGGGGAATGGCCTTAAGGTGAAGGAGGGCAGGGCTGGGTGGGAGATTGGGAAGGGATTCCTGGCTGGGAGGATGGGGAGGGGCTGGGATGGAATTCCCAGAGCAGCTGTGGTTGCCCCTGGATCCCTGGAAGTGCCCAAGGCCAGGCTGGACAGGGCTTGGATCACCTGGGGCAGTGGGAGGTGTCCCTACCATGGCAGGGGGGTTGAAACCAGAACATCTTTAAGGTCCTTTCCCAACCCAAACCATTCTGCGATTCCATCACGAGTAGAACTAAAATCACCAGGGATTGGAAAGGAGGCTTCAAGGAAACATTAATTCCTGGAAAATCTCCGGAGATAACACTTCTTCCCAGGTGCCAGGCACTGCAGTAAATTTCCAGGGAGGAAAATATTTAGGCAGAATGTGATGACAAACCAAATATTTTCTATTTGTTCTGTCACCGTCCTTGTTAGCAGGAGGAATGGGGGACGCAGCCCTCACTCTCATTCCCTATGCACAGAAGTGAAACTCCCAAGATTTTTTTTTTTTTCCCATAGGAAAATCCCTGTTTTTCCCCAGCCATTCCTCACTCAGATTCAGCACAGCAGTGGCTGCCTGTCCCCCCTGCCCCGCCAATTAACCGTGTTTTATTTAGGCTGTCACCAACAGATAATCTGAGCTTGCGTCTGCTTTTGCCTCCAGCCTAATGACACACCCGGGAGACCAATCCCGGAATTTCAAAGGAAAGAATTCCTCCCTGGGACGGTCCCAGGGACTCTGCCGGCTCTTATCTGCAGATGCAGCAGCACAGATTGGGGGCGGTGAGGAAAGACGAGAGAGGCAGGGAAAATCAGGATGGTGAAACCCGCAGCCCTCCCGGGATCCCTTCTGCACCAGGATCCGCTCGGGCTGAAACCCTCCGGGCAGCTGAAATCAGCTGCGTGCTGGGAACGTTTTATTTTCCTTTAAAAAAGTGGAACTCCACTGTGTGGAGCAGGAAAACGAAGCTGCCACGTCTTCCAGAGCCTCGAGAGGTTTTGATGGATCTTCCCGACGGGCTGTGGAGTCTCCCACAGCTCTGGAAAATCCCGAAATCAGCCTCTCACCTCCTCTCTCACCTAAAAAATGGGGACAAACCCCCTCTTTTTTCCCTTCTAAACGTTCCCCACACCCTGTGTACATTTTTTGGACACACTAGATCCGTTTTGGAGTTCTCCTGTTGTCCTGTGGATTTGTGCAGAGCTCCTGAATCCCGTTCAAACGCAGGAATTAAACCTGGAAATGACAGAGGGAACAGCCCTAGAACAATCTGCTTTGATATTTAACTGACCTTTTAAGCTTCCCAAAAAGGCAGGGAGAGTGTAATTAACTGGGATGAATCCCATCTGAACTTCCTCCAGCCGGTCCTCCTGAATCCAATTAAACACAACTTTTCCATGTGGAGGTACAGTTCAGGAGAGATGGATGTTGCTGTTGGGCAGTGGAAAGTCACTCCGAAGGGTTTTCTGCCTGTTTTATGCAGTTCCCTCCTAGAATTAGGATTTTTTTTTTTTTAATCCAGGAGACACCAGCACTGACAGATCCCTGAAATTCCAGGTCCTGTGTCTCCCAAAACACCAAAGAGGTGGGAATATGCCAAAGGATATGCCAGTTCTGCACCATAAAATATTGATGTGGTCTCTCCTGTCTGCAGAAAAATCCCAAATTTCCAGAAGCAGATCCATGGGATGTGATTTGTCAGGTTATTTGATGTAAAGTGAGTCCCAGTAATTGGTGAGGGTTGGGAATGTGTGGGCAGGATCCAATGTTTGAACACGGATACCTGATTTCCATGGGGATGCCCTCCCAAGCCTTTCTCTGTCCCACCTGGGCTGCCCAAAGGTTCTCTTGGATTGCATCTGCTCGTCCCAAATATCTTCAGGAAATTTCAGACAGCAGGAGAAACCCAGTTCAAGGTGGCTAGTTGGCACCCTGATTCATACTGATTTATTTGTTAAATTTTAATTTTAATTTTAATTTTAATTTTAATTTTATTTTTTAAATTTTTTTTTTATTTTTTTAATTTATTTTTTATTTTCATTTTTTAGATTTCTATTTCCATTTCTATTTCCATTTTTATTTCCATTTCCATTTCCATTTCCATTTCAATTTCCATTTCCATATCCATTTCTATTTCTATTATTTCCATTATTTCTATTATTTCTATTTTTTATTTTTGCTTTATTTATTTTTATTTTTATTTTTATTTTTATTTTTATTTTTATTTTTATTTTTATTTTTATTTTTATTTTTATTTTTATTTTTATTTTTATTTTTATTTTTATTTTTATTTTTATTTTATTTTTATTTTATTTTTATTGTTATTTTATTTTTATTTTTATTTTTCCACTCTGTTGTGTCTCATCAACAGGATCATCAAACGAGGATTAATCATCTTTTAACATTCACATCAAGATTTCCCAGGGAGAAGAAACCAAAACTTCTCCACATTTATAACAAGAGCTCCAAAAGAGTTGGAAAGAGGCTTTGGGAGAAGGCCTGGAGGGGCAGGACACAGGGAATGGCTCCCACTGCCAGAGGGCAGGGCTGGGTGGGAGATTGGGAAGGGATTCCTGGCTGGGAGGGAGGGGAGGGGCTGGGCTGGGATTCCCAGAGCAGCTGTGGCTGCCCCTGCATCCCTGGAGTGTCCAAGGCCAGACTGGATCACCCTGGGACAGTGGGAGGTGTCCCTGCCCATGGATGACCCTTAGGAGGCCCCTTCCAGTCCAAACAATTCCCTGGTGCCATGAATCCCATCTTTGGGAAGCTTGCAGGAAGACTCCCTCCCTAAAACCCTCTTCTCTACCCCACAGGAAAATGAAAGGAATTACCTGGAGATCCATCCCGGGGAACTTCACCGGTTTTGCAGTTAAAGGTGTGATTTTGTGTACGGAAGGATTATTAAATTCCAAGGTGACACAAGCAGGTGCCTGCTCCATTTGGGAATTCCCAAATCTATTGTTGACCCCAAAGAAATGTTCTTTCAGTGGGTGTAGCATGAGATCCACAACAAATTCCTTGCTTTAGGGCCTGAATTTTTCCCAAAATTCTCACTACGCTTTTCCTGGGATTTCTGTTTCCTGCCAGAAACAGAACTGGCAGGCAGTGCCTGTGTTATCCCAGCTTCCAGGAGGCAAGATTCCAACAAAATCATGAGAGCAGGAGGGATGGTGGAGTTTTGTAGTTGCCCAGGAAGGCTCTGGGAATTCCTTCCTTGGGGAGGTTTGGAAAAATCCCAGGCGGTTTTATGGCAGAGGGGTTTCTTTCCCAGGGATGGAATTTGGTGTAGGTGACCTTATTCCATCCTCCTCATCCACTGATCCAATATTTTATGCACTAATTCCAATTTAGTTCCCTAAAATTGATAATAGCGGGGGGGGGGGGGGGGGGGGGGGGGGGGGGAACACGTCTGGAACTCCCCAGCCCAGGGAAAACATGGAAAAGGTGGAACAAGTCCAGCAAAGGGCCACAAAAATGACTCAGGGAGCATCTGGCACATGAAAAGAAGCTGGGAAAAAAAATGGGAATTCAGCCTGGAGAAGGGAAAGTCCAGGAGGTTCTTATCAGAGGGAAAAAATCAATTATAAAGAAAGAATAAAGGATCTGGAGTCAAATTTTGTTTTGTTGTGAACAGTGAGAGGGCAAGAGGCATAAACTGAAACACAAAATTCCAGCTGGACTGGGAATTTATTTATTTTTTGACTGGGAAGGTGTTTGGATACTGGGGCAGATTGTCCAGGGAGGTTCTGGAGTCTCCATCCCTGGAGATATCAGAACCCAGCTGGACACGCACGGCCTTGAGCAGCTCTAAGCAGGGCTTTGGGGGAGATAATCTCTTCCAACATCCGGAATTCCGGAGTGTTGGGAATTGGGGTTGTGTGGGGAGGAGTGGTGGCTTGGGCTTGGAAATCAGAGGGAAATCCAAGTAAATGCTCAGGTTTGTAGCAGACCGTGATTCCGTTTGTTAACTCCTGTTTGTGTGTGTTCCCTGCCCCTCCTGGAGCTGGGATTGCTCACAGAATTCCTGGATTTTACACACCCCCGTCCCAGTTAACAGAACCACTTCTAATAATTGATAATTTGAAATGTTATCAATAAATTGTTTGAATACAACTGGTATTTTTAATATTTAATATTTAGGATGGCTCAGCTTTGGAATTGTCCCTTTAGCAGAACCTTTCCAGATCCTCATCTGCCCCTCCTTTGTTCCAGGACGTTGCTGTTCCTGTTGGGATTTCACTCTGGCTCATCACTTCCAATATTCACGGACAAACATCTTTTATTATTCCCCCTTTTTCATCTCCAACTCTTCCCAGTAAAGCTCCATGGAAAATGCTTCAAAACCCATCGCCAGACCTGGATGAATTCAGGAACAAGGAGTATAAAACCTCAAGGAAAACAGAATTATTTGGCTCTGGAATAATCTGGGGTTCTTCAATTGCCGTGTTTGAACAGCAAAATTCTCCTTACTATGGGAAAGTCCTGACCTCCCGTTTTTTGAGTCGAAAATAAATCATCAGGGTTTGTGTCCTGGAAGCAAATGAAACTGTAGAGCACTTGAAAAGGTGAATTTTTCAATTAGCTGAGTGAAACGAGTCACAAGTTTTACAAAAAGTGGGATGGGGATTATTAGTTTTAAATCCAAAAGCAGGATCCAGCCCTAATGTCCTTCCTGCTCCTTAGTGGAGTTACAGGAAAACAGCATTTTTCAGGACAGAGCTGCCAACACAAAGTCATATTTTATACAAAAGGCGTCCACCGACAAACTGTGACCTTTAAAATGTTGTATAAAATTTCACCAGGAGATGCAAACAGGGTTTTAATGTTAGCAGGGATGGAGAAGCAGGGAAAAATTGTTTTCTTCCCATTAATTGGAGGCGGAGGTTGTCCAAATGGGAACTCGGTTGTCTGGGGAGGATTTAGGGTTTCGGAGCCTCCAGGGAGTTTGACACACCTGATATCAAAGATTTAAACTCCAGACTACTGACAAGGCTGAGTTTATCCCGACAAAATCCATCAAGACATTAGTTCCTCACAGTATCCAACCAATTCTTGCTCTTTTGATGACTGAGGACTTGGTCATTCCCAGATGGGATAATTAGGGACTCATTAAGGTGGGAAAAGACCTTCGAGACCAAGCCCAGCCTTTGACCAGGTCCCACCATGCCCACTAAGCCAGAGTGCTCCTGAAATCCACTGCAGAGCCCCATCTTTCCCTTTGTTCTGGAAAATTTGATGGAAAACTGTCTCCAGAGCAGGTGCTGAGGCTTTTCCAGTGTTTGGATTTTATGGAAGTTGGAGTGGATAACTCCAAAAAACAAACGGATAAAAGTCATGCCTTGTTTTCCCTCTTATTTCCTTCCAGGTTTTCTTTGGGTTTGGATTCTTCAGGCTGTGTTGGGCAACCAATGGCCAAGAATTGAATTAAACTCCTTTGAAGGGAAGGGTTTTTAATCTGCTCTCCTCACTGATTCCTTCTCCTGAATGTTCCCACAAACACGATTCTCAGACAGTGTCTCCAGACTGACAGACGGACACGGACTGTTCCCAAATCCTTGTTTTCCAGAACGGGACTGAACTGGAGCATCTTCCCGCTGACAGAGAAGAGGTTTAGGTGGGATATTGGGAAGGAATTCCTGGCTCTGAGGGTGGGCAGGCCCTGGCACTGGGTGCCCAGAGAAGCTGTGGCTGTCCCTGGATCCCTGGAAGTGTCCAAGGCCAGGCTGGACAGGGCTTGGAGCAGCCTGGGACAGTGGGAGGTGTCCCTGCCCATGGCAGGGGTGGGAAGATCCTTAAGAGGCCCCTTCCAGCTCAACCCATTCCATGATTCCATGATCCTGTGATCTCCCCATCACCTCTTTGGATTTCCAAGGATTTTATTTTATTCTTGGTGCCAGTCTGAAAGGACAAACAAATTCCTTCTCTCGTCATTCTGTGTAACTTCGCCATTCCCAGCACATTTCCATGGATTCAGCAGCAAAGTTCAGAGCTCTGGCAAGGATGGAAGGATCTCGTAGAGAGCTGGAAGGAAACTCCCAGGTTCCAGCTCTTATCAGCAAAGAAAACAAGAGACGTGGCAGAGGATTGCCAACTACGATTCCCGATCTGTTTCCCAAAAAATCCACATTATCCAGGTAAAGCTTGGTTTTGTATTCCTGAAGCTCTGGAGCAAACCTGGATCTCCCTGGCTGTGATCCCAGCTTATCTCACGATCCTTGTGCTCAGCCCAAGGCCCAACGCTGACCCATCAGAACATTCCAAAGTCAGGGATGACGGAGATTTCCTGACTTATTTCCAACTCAACATTTTTATTTGTGGATATATGTGAAGTCAAAACCTAGAACCGTGTTTTTCCCTTGGATATTTTTGCCCCAAACCTGGATAATGAAGCGGGTTCTGGTTGTGCCCGGTGCTGTTCAGACACAGAGTTAAGACAATTCTACTCCTTCAGCTTTCCGTAGGAAATCTCAGCTTCCCGCCTGGAAAATATGGAAATATAATTACCAGGCCAAAGTTTTTTATACAATTAAAAGAATATAATTAAATCCCAGTGACTTTTGTTTCAATAAATAGAAGAGTTTAATTTTATAAATGTCTCATTCCAGCGTTGTTAGCGGAAGGTTTTCTATTTCCAGCTCCAAAAATATGTTTTAAAAATGTATTTTTGGTTTTAAAAAAAATCCTTTAGAATTAGAGCAACATCACCTTTGTCTCAAACCAAATAAGGGTTTTCTGTTCATTAAGGATATTTTGGGATTTTTGAGATGCCTTCCGAGAAGGAAATGTTTTCACGTCTCGTTTTCATCAGATGGAAAAAACATAGTGTTCTTTTTTCCCCATTTATTCTCAATAGGAATATGCTGAATTTACTCATTGAATTAGCTGTCGAAAATTGACTTAATGAAGGAATTGCCTCTAATTAAAATTAATTTGTTGTTTAAAAATCCTTTATTCCAACATAATACAACCTCCTCTGGTAGAAGGTGTCCCTGTCCGTGGCAGGGGGCTGGAATGAGATGATCCTCAAAGTCTCTCCCAATCCAAACCCTTTTGGCATTCCGGGATTCTCTGTCAGTAGGATAAGCAAAGGAGTGGGAATTCTGTCAGGAAATCGTAACAGGAAAATAAACCAGACAACTTGGCTTTTTAGCTCTTCCCAATAAAATACTGGGAATGTTTGTCCTCAGATAGTGATACAGCTTGGGAATGATCTGTGAAAATGAGAATACTCCATGGAAACATGGCTGCTTCCTGTAGGAGAGGAAAGGGCCCAAACTTGGCATTCACGGGTGGGCTGGAAATGGGGCAGCGGGGAATTTTCGGGAGTAAAGCAGGGTTTTGGTGGGATGGGAGTGCCAAGGAAAGGTTGGCAGAGGAGGAGAGGATCAGGGGATGCCCAGGGGGCTGAGGTTTGGCTGCTCTCAAGGTTCCAATGAATTGGGTGGAACATGGAGACTCCTGGATATGGCAGGGAATGTGTGTGGGAATGGAGGTTGTCCCAAACTCTGGAATTAGACTTTTGTTCTCAGTTGGGTGAAGGTGAAAGGGACGTGTCCAATTCCTTTTTTGGGTGGAACCTGCTTGCTTAGCTTGCATGGATCCCAGAATCCCAGAATGGTTTGGGCTGGAAGGGACTCTAGGGATCACCCAGTTCCTCTCCCTGCCATGGACACCTTCCACTGTCCCAGGGTGCTCCAACACTTCCAGGAGACCTCCAGAGATGGCACAGCCAGAATTTCTCCAGCCAGGGGTGTGGAATGCCATCCAGGTTGGAGGCCCATGGATTTTCTCCGGGATGCAGAGTTCATCCTACTGCTCCCTCAGGCCTGGAAAAGCTCCCAAGCCCCCAGGGAAAATCCTGACGTGTTACAGCATTCCGGGTTTTGCTCCTCAAGTTCAGCTCCCTCTGATGCTATTCCATGTCTTGTCTTCAGCTTCAGGCAGCTGCAAGCAATCAAAGCGTTGCTCCAGGATCAAGGAGAAGAGTTAAAACGTTCTGGGAGGAATTCCAGATGGAAATGAAGGGTTGGAGGGGAGGAAGGATTGTGGGATTGACGCTGTACCTGCAGACCACGGGTGCGTTTAGCTGGGCAGATACTACAAGAAGCTGGACTTTCCTGTCGTGATTAAAATGACTTTTTCTTTACTCATTTTCCTTTTATTCCTCTCGCTGTTGCTCCACAAAAAGTTCAGGGAATGTTTCAAAGAGTAAAATCTGTTGCAGCTTTATTTATTTATCCATTTATTTATTTTTTTCAATGTACGAATCTTTCCCCATTACAAATCAAAACAAAAAAGATTTTTCAGTTCATTTTGTTTTATTTATTTCTGGCTATTCCTATGTAAGTAAACCAATGCCAAATAAAGAAAAAAGAAATCCATAAAAATAAACAACTTTGGCTCTCGTTGAGTGAAATCAAGATAATTATTTCCCAAAAGATATTTTGAAGATTCCAAAGTTTCCTCAGTGCTTCAGCGTTTATTTATCAATGAAAAACCTGTAAGAATAAAAAGAAACTGTGTGACATGTTTGGGGAAAAGTTTTAACGTCTTCTAAAAATATTTACATTTTCTGTAATTTCTGTAAAACTTACATGGCCCAAATCTGATCCTTGATATTCTAATTCCTTATGTTCAAGAGCTACAAACAACAAAGCAGATGGAAAAAAAAAAAGTGTATTTTAAAGAGATTCTGGAAAAAATTCCAGAATGGAAAATGTGCAATCAAATACAGATTTTTTTTTTCTATCAGAAATCAATCCTGCTCATAAAACAGAAATGATTTTTTTTTAGATGGGACTAAAATGTCTAAATGACTAAAAAAACCAGGAAAATTTTTCCAGCCCGGAGAAAAGAAATTTTGGGGTGAGGTAACTGGGATATTCCAGGACCTGAAGGAGCCAACAGGGAAAATGGAGAGGAGCTGTGGACAAGGAATGGAATGACAGGATGAGAGGGAATGGCTTTAAACTAAAAGAGGGAATGCTTAGATGGGATTTTGGGAAGGAATTCCTGTCTGGGAGGCCCTGGAATGGATTTCCCAGAGCAGCTGTGGCTGCCCCTGGATCCCTGGAAGTGTCCAAGGCCAGGCTGGATGGGGCTTGGATCACCCTGGGATAATGGAAGTTGTCCCTGCCTGTGGAACAGGATGATCCCTAAATTCCCTTCCAACCCAAACCATCCTGGGATGCTCCGGAATTGTTCCTGTGCTGCCACAACAGAATGGAGACACCCAGCTTGGGAGACAGGGAAATCTGGGATGGAAGAGGATAAATAGCGACTACATTTAGGTTTTGGTGGAATTCCCTTCCTCCCCCGAAGTGCGCAGCGATAGAAACCTCACAGCTCCTTTTAGCAAAGCTTCAGAGCAATTCCTTCAGCTCAGGGAAGGCTCGGGATGCTCTGGAAAAATTCTGTCAAAACAATGGAGCACGGACAAGAACAACCAAGGAAATTGGATCTTATTTCTCCTGAGTCAACATCAAAAAGGGACATTTGGACCACCTATGACACTGCCCAAGACAACAGCAGAGTTCCAGGGCATAGGAAGTAATTCCCATCTCATCTTGCCCCATCTCCAAGGCGTTACAGGATAATACAGGATAATTCCCCAGGGAGGGGAATAAATTCCTTACAAACATTCCCGGCACTGGTGCCCATCCATGTAAAACATCCTATCTAAAATGTGGCTCTCGGTTTTTACGGGGATCCTGTTGAGTCACCAGAGGATAAAAGCAATTCCTTGAGGTATTTATGAGAGGTTTTTTGGAAGCGGACTGGGAAAGGCCTCGTGATCTGCCATTCAAGTTTCATTCCCTTTAATTGGATCAGATTGGAAATAGGCTGGAAATTCACTATATCCCAAAGAATAATACAATGGTCTGTTTAAAGGATCAATGGAATTCTCGTATTTATTTTGTCAACTAAAATTGAAGGCAAAGATATTTCATTTTTCTAATTGTTAACACTCTCGCAATGTTTGCCAGATGTGACCTTTCCCTGAAGAAGTGGAAAATTTTCCTTCAGAAATTAAAGGCTGCAGTTATCCAATGTTCTGCCGGGCTGGCTCCTCTGCTCCCACTCCTGTTTAGTTTGGATCTTCCCGTGTTTCTTCATCAGGTGCTTCCCAGTGTCCTCCCCGCTGATGGGATAATCGCCGAACGTGCACGGAAACCTTTCCCAAAGGGGGGCTGGAGATCTGGGGAAGCAGAACTGAGAGTCTCTGCATTCTCCTTCCTCAAGGAAACCAATTATCCCATCGTTTTCCGATGCTGATGCCGTATGGGAAGAAAGCGCCTCTTTATTTTATAGACAAATGGGGTTTTTTTTGCTGCTTTGAGTACAGCAAAGGAGACCCCGGCTGCCGCTGAGCTCCCATGTGGGGGTTTTCGGTATTTTAAACCTCTCTCCTTTCACAAAGCAGAATTGATTTAATTGATTAATTTAGTTTAATTGATTATTTTAAGTGCAGTGATTCAAAGTCAGCTTTCACTTGGAGAGGGACAGCCCAAAAGGAGATGGATTTGGCTCTTTGGAGATGCCGAAATTCGGAATCTGATCCACACAAACAGAAAAGGCGTTGATACTCTGCTGAGTAAATCGGAGTAAATTCAACCTTAATTTACACCAATTAAAGAGCTATCCCAGACCTTCATCAAGGGCCCCTGAGCTCGCCCAGTTGCCCAGACACAAACCCCACAGACACATCTGTTTCCTGCACCACCACACCCGCTTTTATCTTCGGCGAGCTCTGACTCACTCTGAATCTGAGGACAGACTTTCTGTTAGGCTTCAAATTAAGAAGCAAGAGGCAAATTGTTTTCAGGGCTCCCTGGTGGAGCTTTGGGTGGAGAATCGACCTCCCTTGTAATTTATTTTTCCCACAGTATATCGCAGGGATGATGGAAGAAAGTTGTTTGTGAATTGTGTGTATTTCACGTCTCGAAGCAGCGTCAGGGGGAAGGACGAGGATTTGATGTGGCCCAAGGAATAATAAACCAGGATAAATAATCCCAGCTACGCTCGCTCTGGATCAGCCAAGGGGAGGAGATCGTGGGATCTGCCTCAATTTCTACAGCACTTCTGCGTGGTCACAGAACAAACAAAGGAAACATCCATCAGACCCTTTGAGATGTCAAAGCCATCGGAAAACCCGCGGCTCTCTCGCTTAGACTTTTGAACCCGACCTTTTTTATTTTCTCACTTGGCCGGGTGCGTTGGAGTTGGCAGCCTCCGGAGCACACGCTGCTCCTGCCCCAGTCCCCACACAATTAGTGCTCAGGAACAAGCAGAGGAAAGAGGGAGGGATAGAATAAATTAGGCCACACCCCTGGCTTTGCTGCCTGAAGTCACGGCCCTTGCCAGGGCAGAGAAATGCAGTGGGGAAGGCCAATGCTGTCCTGAGTGTCAAAAAAAAAAATCAAGGAATTCAGGAAAAAAAAAAAATCACAACCTGTAGAAGCAGCATCAGTTATGCACCAAGGAAGCTTCTCAGCCAATGGAAATTTGAAGATTCCCCCAGTTGGGAATGATCAATGTCACCCCATGGGCTGTGCTAAATCCGCAAACTGCTGTGTGAGGAAAAGCAAATTCAAAATTTAAACACCCGTTAAAAATCCTTCTCCAAACATGAGGGAGCTGTTCTGGCAAGCGGGAATCTCTTGTTTTACAGTAACTTCTGCCTGAAGTTGTTTCCAACAGTCCGGACACCAGGAACATCCCTGCTTGATCCACCCCAGCATCCAGACCAGGACAGCCAGTAAGACTTTGACAATATCCCCTGCACATCCCGGCCTAGGTGTTCTCCTTCCCAAACTTCCACCCAGTAAGGAAAAACTTTTCCTCCTCTTTCCTTACTGCTGGCATCATTATCCTTCCCTCCTCTACAGATTCCACATTACATCCCCACCAGCCTTCCCTGCTCCGAGGGAACCAACCCCCCATTAGGATTTTTTCCAATCTCCCTGAACTGTTGGGAAGGGATTTAAGACCCTTCTCATGCTAAAAAAAAAAATGGAGGAATAATGGGTGGATTTGAGGCCAAGGAAGAGCCATGGCTGGAAGTTTAATAAAGAGTTGGCCTCTGGTCTGGACTCTGTGCATGTGGACAAAGCAGAACATGAGGAATTTCAAGCTCAATTGTTGCTCTTCTGTTTTAACAGGCAGGATTTTTCGTGGGGTACATTTAAAGCTGATCCAAGTAGAGACGTCCCACTGCAGGAATGTTCTGCTCTCCATGTAGGCACACACCTTCCATGAAAAACCCCAAACTCCTAAACCCAAAGTCTAACCCATCCCTAATATATTTTCTCCTTTACAGCTTTCATCACCTGTCCATCCATCCTCTACATTTCTTCCAGGACACAGGGAATGGCTTCCCACAGCCAGAGGGCAGGGATGGGTGGGATATTGGGAAGGAATTCTCAGCTGTGAGGGTGGTGAGGGCCAGGAATGGATTTCCCAGAAAGCTGTGGCTGCCCCTGGATCCCTGGCAGTGTCCAAGGCCAGGCTGGACAGGGCTTGGAGCAGCCTGGGATGGTGGAAGGTGAAGAAGTTGGAAAAGAGGACCCTCAAGGTCCCTTCCAACCCAAATCATTCTAGTGTGATGACCTTGATCACTTTTATTTCTCAAAATTGAGATGAGATCATATGACAGGGATTTGGGATAGAATCCATCTTACAAACCCCATGGGAATTTTCTGCCCAGCTGTGAATAAATAATTTTTTGCTCCTGCTTCCCTTCCCAGTATGGCAGTGACATTCCTGTGGGTCTCACATCCATCACACCAAGCCTAAGGAGTAGCTGGAGGATGCTGAACATGTCTGATCAAAATTCTAATTATAGTTACAATCATAACTATAGTTCTGGTGCCACAGAAATTTTATCTGGGTTTGGATGACACATCCATGGGAGTTTCCCTGCTCTCTGCCTCTCCTTTTCCTCTCTGCTATCTCGGGCCTGGAAAAATCTATTTTGGCCAAAAATCCATGTCTGAGCTCTACACTAGTGGTGAGGGAAGGAGGCAGAATGTGGAATTTTTTCACATATGCTTCCAGATCCTTGCAGAGATCCATGGATTGCTGCGGTGTGCCTGCCCAGTCGTTAAAGGTTGGATTAATTGCATTGCCACAGCCTTCCTTCCTGACGATGACAATCCTCCCTTCCCTGGCAATGTCCTGATCTCCCAACCTTTAATCCCTTTGGGAACGCCTCTAAAGCTGCCTAAATTAGGCTTGGCCTGGGAATCGCTGGGCAAGGAGAGTCCTGGAGTTTGCCTTTGGAAAAAATTGGACATTTAAAGAGGAGTTTTTCATGGGAATGAGACAAAAGCCTGCACAGAGCCTTCCCTTACTAATTGGGCTAATTAATTTTTCGTGCACAGATGTTATAACTGTGGTAACACTTCGTAATTATTGATTACTTGTTCATAATTCAAAAATAATTCAATTTCCACTTTGTGCACAGTAAAAAATGTTGAAAGAACTCCTCATCTTGCCTTTAATCACAGCCTGGTTCTCATTCTTTATAACTACTAATTTTGCTTTTAATTATTTCCTTTTTTTATGTATTTCCATCCCGTGAGGTGTTAATTTTCAGCCCAACTTTTTCCACTGCTCTCCTCAGATTCCTCTCCCACCTGGAATGTCATTATTTAGGGATGGACAACCCAATACCTGGTTCCAGGGGAAAATGAAAAGTGTCTGGATGACTGCAGTGATTCCTCAGCAACATCTTCAGTAGGATTTAGTTCAGAGAGGTGAAAAATAATTCCATGATTTATTCCTTTCTTTCCCAGATAGGCAGATATTCCAGGAGAGGGTGTCAGAAACATAACATTGTTTCCAGAATAATCTCCTCCACCATGATCTCTCCTAGCCCATACTTAGGTTGGATATGGGGGAAGATTGCTTTGTGGGAAGGGTTGTCCAGGCCTGGCACTGCTACACAGGGCAGTGGTGGAGTCCCATCCCTAAAAATCATGTGGATGTGGCACTTGTGGACATGGGTCAGGGGTGGCCTGGGTTAAGGGCTGCTCTTGGATCTCAGATGCCTTTCCCAACATAAACAACTCCATGTTCCTACATCTGCTCACCTCAGACAGCGCCTTGTCAGGGTGAAGCTTTTCAAGAATTTTGGATTTGGGGTCAATCCCAGTTTAAACATCCTTGAACTGATCCATTGGGCAGGCTGGGCTGGAGCAGAGACCGGGCAGAGCTGGAGAATAAAGCAGAGATTTATTCAAAGCCCTTCAAGGACACACCTTGGGCAGCACAAGAGCCTGGCCAGGGCTGCACCCAAGGGGGGCCCAAAATGGGCCCCAAATGGACAAACGCTGCCCAGGCCTCCCCCTTGGATCAGTTTGGGTCCATTGGCACTTTGGGGTGGGATTGTCCAATGCCAGCTGCAGGTGATGCAGTCCCATCCTTCTTGTTTTCTCCTGCAGCCACCGCTGGTTGTGCTCTGGGGCCTGAGAACTTGTGCCAGCTGTCCTTGGTGTGCAGCAGGAGAAGGATTTGTTTTGTGTGGCTGCTGTGTGCAGAGAGCTGAGTGAGCCTGGTGTGAGCTCAGAGCTGCGCCCTGGGCAGCGCAGGGGCTGCAATACACAAAAATTAAAACTGAAGGTGTCACCCCTTCTGCTTCCCTCTCTCCTGCCTTCACATCAATCCCGGAGCTCTTCCTACCCTCAGCTTTCCTGACAGGCGGTGAACTCCACCAAGGAGCTGATCTGGAGGCAAAAACATATTCTGATTTTTTTTCCCCTGGTTCTTTTTCAGCTGGATCAGTTCCTTGGTCAGGTTCAAGGAGTGGCCACACAAATTTTTGTGTCACAGGGGGATGAGAGCAGGTTAGGGATGAAAGGGGCAGAAATGCAAAGATTTGGCTTTGCAGGAGCATCAAAACTATAACCACAGCTCCCCCCACTTACCCGGGTGGCTTTTCCATGAATGACTGGAGAAGAGGAAGGCTCCTCTAAAATATTGGATTGAGGATGACAGCGCCTACAATCAAGGCACAATATACACAAATATGCACAGCGTGAGCCTTTGTTTCCACTGAAATAATGCAGTGCAGAAATGATGAATATTTCCTTATCTTGGCTGCCTTCCTGAAACTAAGGAAAAGTTGGCTGGTACAGGAGGGAACACCCAGGAAAACATTTTGTGGATAGACTGGTAATTCACTCGTATTCATTACGTGGTTGTTGAGATCACAAAGGGTTTTTTTTTTTCCAAAGGTAAAAAATACAAAGATGAAGTCAAAGCTAAAAAGAAATAAAAGACTAAAAGATGTCAATTATTTTCCCCCACGTTATTGGGGCAGAAAAAGCCCCAACAAACAAACGGGAACACGTCACATCGACCAACAGAAAAGCAAATAATTGAACAATAAATTATTTCACTTTCCATATATGTTTTGTGAGCCAGTGCTGGGGATGAGGGAGCAGCCACTTCAAATTGAGTGGGAAAGGAGGGAAAAATAAATAAATCAGTTTAATGAAAGCCAGTGGGGTTGGAAAAATTACTGAGAAAAGGGAGAGGCAATTTTTGTCTGTTTTAACACCCACGTGCAACAGGGAATAAGCGAAAATCAGCCCTGGGGATAATTTATTGATCCTTTCTGAGCCTCCACTCAGGCCCAGAATCCATATATTAGAAAGTGAACCGATCACAAACAAACTCCTGGAGAAATACTGTGGAAGAGACGGAAAGGATCAGCTTTTGGGAAGGGGAAAAAGGTGTTGGAAAGCTCTGCTGTTCCCTGCTGTCATTCCACGGAAGCTGGAGGTTGCAAAGACATTCCCATGGACACAAATCCAACCCCAGCCCCAGCCATTCCTGCTCATCAACATGCAGTGGCTGGAGATTCCCTCGGCAGGGAAGGCTGGCATGTTCCACATGGAGTTACTGGTGGCTCTGAGCCTCTGGATCCTTCTAGACATTTCTCCCACTCCAGGAAGCCACCTACAGATCTTCCATAAAAACAGGCTCCAGGCAAATTCGATGCCACCATCCAAACTCTCAAATCTGGGGTGTTTTTAGCCCGAGCAGAACAAAATCCTCAGAAACCAGGCGCATGACCAAATTCCCAGGGCTATTCCTAAGCATGGTGTGAGTTCTGGATCCCAGGAAAGCCCCTCCTAAATGAGGAACTCAGCTCCTCTTGGCCATCTGCGAGGAATGGTTGAGTCACCATCACCTCAACATCTCCACTGATCAGTTCCACTGCCTAAACGGAGATGTTGAGGCCACCTGAGATGCAGGAGTCTCACTTTTCCCAAATTCCAGGAGCTGAGAAGAAATTCTGGAGCTCTCTCCACTGAGGGTTAGCTCCACTGCCTAAACAGAGATGTGGAAGCCACCTGAGATGCAGGAGTCTCACCTTTCCCAAAATCCAGGAGCTGAGAAGAAATTCTGGAGCTCTTACACCCAGCCATGGACCACAGCCATGGGATTCACCTTTTTTTAGGCCATGGTTTGTCCTTCTTTTCTGAAATCTCAGGGGTTCTGTCATCCTGAGTGCACATCTCCATCTGCTCATGGGATCTGTCAATGCAGTCACTGGCAGAACCTTCTGATCCACAGGTGCTCCTCTCTGTGTCCCCACTTTTCCAGATCTGAGTTTTCCACAGCTCCTGATGTTGATTCTGGCTCCACATCTGTTGGAATTCTGTAAACCGGGAGTTTTGGGCTTTCTGTGCCAAAAGGCACCGACCCTCAAGGAAGCACCACATTTGACCTGAGGCCGTGGAAAAGGCTTCCGAAATCAAGTGATGGTGCTGGGATTGTGGGTGTGTGGTTTGAATAGAAGTGTGTGAAATCACAGGGTGGAAAACTTGGAATTTGGGGTTTTAGAACATAGTAATATATAGGGAGCAAGATGGAGGATTTTGAACATTGTCTAAAGTCCTTCTTCTTCACCTTCTTCTTCTTGGTTTAGGGTGGTTTTTTTCTAATTAGGTGAAAAAGTCGGCATTGCAGGCCTTGGGTGGTCATTATTGGGTCAAAAGTATAAATAATATAGATGTCATCTCGTTATTGGGTGATTATCATTTAAATAACCTTGGGAAGAGTTGGAGACTCCATTTTCTACCTTGTTCATTAGAGCTCACAGCTTATGAGACTGTGATAGAGATAAGAGTTAATAAACACCGAGTCCAAACACAAAACCGCGACTCCTGTGTGTTAATCCCAGCTCTAACACAAAGAAAAGAAGATAAAAAACCAACACACATCAACAAATCCAAGCTTTAATTTTGATTTATCTGAAAGGTCTCATACAGGTAAGGATCTCCTCCTCGATCCTTGTCAGTCTCTTTGCCTGGGAGGATTTCCTCTTCCAAATTTGTCATCCTGGTGGTTTTACCAGCACTAAATCCCTAAAATATTGGGGACAGCCACGTTCTGTAGGAATGAAGAGACTTTGTCATCCATTATGTCCATAAATGGGCCTTTCCAAGGACCAGAGCGAGGGAGGATTTTATTACACAGGGACAACTTGAAAACAGCACAGCTCAAACCCCAGAAACGTAGGAGAGACACGGATTAGGATTTCCTCTGCTCGGATTCTGGTTTTGTTCCGAGTTCTTAATTTTCCAGGCAGCTGTTCATGTAAAGGCATGTCTTTGAAATTCCCCTGCTTGCCCAAAAATATCCCTAATACTCATAATTTATCAGTGCGAGGTCTCAAACAATCTCTGGTCCAGACACAGGATGCAGGGCTTGGCACACGGACAGGATGGAAAATGTGAGGGTTTCCCAAAATTTTACTGCTTTAAGCTTTGATAGTGGGGTTAGAGCACAGCAGGAGCGCAGGGGAGGAAATGGGATCTTCCAGTGGAAAGAGGGGCAGCTCTTTTAGGAGATTTGGGAATGAGAAGGGGGATAAAGGGTGGGGTTTGGTTTGTCCCTCTCCCAAAGGGAGCACCAGGAGCTCTTTCCAGCAAAGAGAGGCTGAATCAGCTCTTTGCAGCAACGCTCAGATCTCTCTGGAGAGCCAAGGAACAAAAAAATCAGAGAAATCCAGACTGTTCTGCGGAAATGTTGTGTCTGTCCTTTCATTCCCTTCAGCTAAGGATCAGCCAGGGGCTTTCCCAGGCCTGGCCCAAACAGGAGCAGGAAGGCAGGAGTGTTTCCCCTCCCTGGAAGTGGTGGCATCAGGGTGGACCTGTTGCATTTCTCCACCAGAACAGAGACACCGTAAATCCTGCCAGGATCCTTGAAAAATCCAGGTAACAACACCGATCCCCAACATGAGCTGGGCATTTCTCTGCCTCCCAAAATCTCTGAGCCAGTGGAAATTAATCCATCGGGATCTCAGCAGCAGACTTGCTTCCCTTAGATCTGGATCCAGGCGGGAAAAGTCCAACCCTTAATGCAGCAATACCAAATCCAGCATTAAATCACATCCCTGAGTGCCACCTCTCCAAGTCCTTTAAGCCCCTCCAGGGATGATGAATCCACCTTTTATAAATCCTCCAGCAGGTGCCATAAATTAAATCCGGTGCTGTCACTTTGGATGTGATGTCTCTGTTAAAATCCCCTTCGGGTTTTCCAAGAAAGCCGAACGGTTTGGAGTGAAGTGCTCGTGGCTTTTGGAAAATCACAGATCTTCCAGATTTATGCTGATTTTAAGATCTTAAATTGCTGAGGTGACCATGTCATCTGGCCTTCCTGGAATTACCGAGAGTTCACACAATGATTTAAAAAGCAAAATAGAAGTAGTTTAAGATGTTCCCTCCTTTGCTTTTATAACTTGAGAAAGGATTTCTTTGACTCACTTCAAGTCCATAATTCCTGTTTGGGTAATGACAGCTTTCCAGGACCTTGATAAACATTTAATAACCATAAAACACAAGGATTCTCTATGTTTTGACACAAAATTTTCCTTTTTCTCTTCTATCTGCAGACACTTATTAATGATTTTAAACTTTTCATGGTCAGATGTTCAGTTTCCTTTATCAACAGCTTTGCCAGAGTGAGATTTTTCTTGGAACTTTTGATTGAATTTTTTTTTTTTTACACCCATGTTTCAAATTATTCTTCATGGCTTAAAATGAAATCACCATGAACTTCGGCTTTGCCAGAGTGAGATTTTTCTTGGAACTTTTGATTGAATTTTTTTTTTTACACCCATGTTTCAAATTATTCTTCATGGCTTAAAATGAAATCACCATGAACTTCGCATGACTTTCCTTTACAAAATTGCCTGTCCTGTCACTCCATCCTCTGGCATCATAAAAAATGCTTGGATTCACTCTTTAAAAATCCCTTTCCTTTCCTTTCCTTTCCTTTCCTTTCCTTTCCTTTCCTTTCCTTTCCTTTCCTTTCCTTTCCTTTCCTTTCCTTTCCTTTCCTTTCCTTTCCTTTCCTTTCCTTTCTTTCCTTTCCTTTCCTTTCCTTTCCTTTCCTTTCCTTTCCTTTCCTTTCCTTTCCTTCCCTTCCTTCCTTCCCTTCCCTTCCCCTTCCCTTCCCTTCCCTTCCCTTCCCTTCCCTTCCCTTCCCTTCCCTTCCCTTCCCTTCCCTTCCCTTCCCTTCCCTTCCCTTCCCTTCCCTTCCCTTCCCTTCCCTTCCCTTCCCTTCCCTTCCCTTCCCTTCCCTTCCCTTCCCTTCCCTTCCCTTCCCTTCCCTTCCCTTCCCTTCCCTTCCCTTTCCCTTCCCTTCCCTTCCCTTCCCTTCCCTTCCCTTCCCTTCCTTTCCCTTCCCTTCCCTTCCCTTCCCTTCCCTTCCCTTCCCTTCCCTTCCTTCCCTTCCCTTCCCTTCCCTTCCCTTCCTTCCCTTCCCTTCCCTTCCCTTCCCTTCCCTTCCTTCCCTTCCCTTCCCTTCCCTTCCCTTCCCTTCCCTTCCCTTCCCCTTCCCTTCCCTTCCCCTTCCCTTCCTTCCCTTCCCTTCCCTTCCCTCCCTTCCCTTCCCTTCCCTTCCCTTCCCTTTCTCCGTCCTCCCTCCCTTCCCTTTCTCCAGTGTAAAAATGAATTTTGTTCTGATGAGCTGAACGAAAAAAAAGTCTTTCCCCCTGAATTTCTGGTTCCTGAATGTCGCAAATTCAGAAATATAAAAATTTATTTTACACACAATTGTCAGGGAGTTGTGCAGAGCCAGAGGGTTCCCCTGAGTCTCCTTTTCTCAGGGCTCCTCCCCTTTCCCAGCTCCCTCAGGAGTTCTCCAGCTTTTCCTCACCTTTGTTCCCTTCCCTGGACATTCTCCAGCTCTCCTGAGTCACATGAATTCCCTGAGGTAAATGCAAATCGAGTATAAAAACCATCAATTTTTAGCAATACTTTAATTTGCTGTTTTCCCAAATAGCCACAATCCCCCCCAAAATTAATGCCCGGTGCAGTTTGTGTTCTGTGTGTTTATATCCTTTGGGAGGAGATCAAACAATTTTTTCCAACACAATAAATCTCTTAAATCAATATATTCTTTCTTCCACCTGATTTCTTGGGGAAAAAATTAATAATCCTGATCTATGAATAAATATTTTGGGCCCATAAGGTTTTGCCATGGAAACTTGAAGTGCTCCCTGCGAGGTTTTGGCACTGCAAGCGCTGATGAGGCCACACCAACTCTTTTTCTCTTTTTTGGGGGGAAAAACTGAAGCTTTTCAGCAGGGAAAACGGGGAAGGATTAAGGTTAATAACACCCCTTGATTGAATTTTCCAATCACAAATACTCCCCCTGGTTTAAATATGGAATACGACAACATAATGAAGAGCAGCAAAGTATTTGTAGAAACAGGACCCCAAATCTGCCCTGGGTTGTGGTTTTGGGGTTGGATTTTTTAAAAAATTTGCTTGATTTTGTTACATTATTTATATATTTAGGCATTATTTATTTAGATATAATTTAGATATTTGCATATATTATTTATATATATAATTTATAGATATATTATTTATCTATTTGTATACAAAACCAGATATTTATTTTATATATTAATATATAGATAATATATTATTTTATATATATTATTTATTCATGTATCATTTATAGATTTGTATATATTGTATTCTACGTGTCTACTTGTGTATTTAGCACCTTTTATGCATCTTTTGAGCAGGGAGGTTGGACCAGGTGACACCGCTCTGATTTCTGTCCTCTGGGCTGGTTGATTTCCTCAATCTCTCTCCTCAATTAATGAAAAATAGATTAACTATTTCCATTATTAATTGGGATTTTAGTGGTATAACAGCAACAGAAACGATATAATGACCTCACTCATTATGAAGTTGTTGTGAAATTTGTAATTTTGTGGGGGAGAAGAGAACGAGAATTTTACGGAACAAAGAAGCAATGTCATTTTGTGGAGGAAAAAAAGCAGATCAAAAATCTGATTTTCTACACATTTATATTGAAAATTATTCTACCTGTCTCTCTGTCTGTCTATCTATCTATCTATTTATCTATCTAATTATTCTTTAAATAACAAGCAAAATCTTTCATCAAGCTTACAAATAGAGTGAAAAAAAGACCTGGCACCCTGAAAATTGTCCCTGTAGCCCCTCAGACATTTTAACCTCTATGTTATGAGCACAATGCAATCACTGCAAGAACAACAAAAAGCAGGAAAATCTCAATTTTCCTGGAGTTTTATTGCTTGAATTCCCACTTTGGTCCATCTGCAGGGCTCTGTCAACACATGGTGAGTAAATCCTGTATTAGCAGCAGCAGGGAGGGGAAAATTCCCTTATTTTATTATTCCTGATATTATTTTTGACCACAGCCTTCAGAGGGAAATCATTAAAGGAAATCAATTCAGGATGTGAGCAAAGGAGAATAAAGAGAAACGAGAGGAGAGATGTAAAGAGGACAGGAAAAAAAGCAAAAAACCTCAATTTTTTTTTTTTTGAAACAAAAAGAGAAACAAGAGATCCATGATGCCATTGGGCTCCAACCCTTTCGCCGCTCCATCGGAATGATTTCCCTCCAGGATGTCATTTTTAGAAACCCATTTATTTCCTTTCTTTGCTCTTTGTGGCTGAGAGCAGGGAGGGGGAGCCCTTAACCCTCTGAGTCACCCCTGTGAGTGGGACAGCTGAGGAATTCCACCCCTGATCCTTCGGGGCGTGGGGGAAGTGTCCCCATTGTCTGATGGAAAGAACATTCCCGAAGGAAAACAAAAGACATCAGATCCCCCTCGTTGGGAAATGCTCCAAAATGTTCCCTCTTGGATAATCTCATTGGGAAATGCTCCAAAATGTTCCCTCTTGGATAAAATGTTCCCTCTTGGATAATCCCGGCTGTGACATTCCTTTGGAAGCTGTGACATTCCTTTGGAAGCTGTGACATTCCTTTGACATCCAAACCTGTGGAGGGGACCCAAACAATTCCCGGCCAAGGGGAAGTCTGGAAGGTTCCTGGGTGTTTGTGCTCTCCGTGAGGAGCATCAAGACCAGGTCGACAAGGGGTTGTTGGAGTCCTGGAAACTCAGGATTTGGGGGTTTTAGTGTCTAGTAACGCACATGAGTTACGATGGAGGACTTTGGGTGTTGTCTTTTCCTTCTTCTTCACTTTCTTCTTCCTCCTCTTCTTCTCCGGGTTTGGGCAATCTTTTCTAGTCCGTTAGTAAAAGCCCGCGCTGGCGGACATTGAGCGATCTTTAATTGGGTTATAAATAAATATAACTTGTGTCGCATTTTAATTGGTTTTGATTATAGTTTAAAAGGCCGTGAAATGAGGTAGAAGGGGCCATTTTTATTGCCTTCTTAGACAAGGCTCACGTTTTAGACTTGTTAGAGAGAACTCGCATCTCGTGAGTGTGTAATAGATAAAGATGATAAATTTCAGAGTGAGACTTCAACTGAGTTTTATATTGCCCTGACCTTCAAGCAGGAAAGAGACGAGAATTCCAACAAGGTGTGAAGGTCTTTCCAAGGGAATCCTGCTCTTTTTGTCCTAAAATTCATCACTGGAGCAGGAGGAGAAAGTTTTTAACCCTCATGAATGGTTTGGTCACTTTGAGAGTGTCTAAAAGGGACGTGGAATGCCTGGGGAAGGGAATGGAGCTGGGAAAAGGGCTCAGCCTGGAGAGAAGGAGGCTCAGGGGGATCTCCAGGCCCTGCACAGCCCCCTGGCAGGAGGCGGAGGTCATTTATTCCAAGGAACAAGGGACAGGGCCGGGGGAAAAGCTCTCAAGGTGCAGCAGGTGAGGATTAGGGTGGATATTGGGGAAAATTCCTTCCTGGAAAGGGTGGCCAGGCAGTGTTGGGCTCCCCATCCCTGGAGGAGTTCAAAATTCAGATATGGCACTGGGGACACGGGTTTGTGGTGAGCGGGGTGGTGCTGGTTGATGGTTGGACTTGGTGATCTTGGAGGTCTTTTCCCAGCTGAATTCCATGATCCGTGGCACACCATGGCTCCCTGTGCCACGTTCTGTGACCTGCCAGCTGTGGATCTGTTATAGAAGCCAAGGAAAATCCCAGGAATTCACTTTTTAAAGGAACTGAACCCAAATGGTGCTGAAATTTCTCCTCTGAGTCCTCCATGGGATTTAAAGGAAGTGATTTTCCCAGTGAAACAGGAATGCATTCCCATAGATTTTTGGAAGGCTGGGCAGGGAAGTTCCATCCTCAATAATAAATAAATAGTGCCAGGGAACTTCCAGAGGTGCTGGACTGTGGAATTGTGCCAATGTCCTTCATCTTCTGCCCACTCATCCCTTCTCCAAAACAAATTCCTAGGCAGGAGATGGAATGAGGGCAGGAACAAATCTTAACTAGATTGGACGTGGCCATCCCAAAGGACAGGTAAAGAGGGCGTGGGGGGGATGTAAACCAGTCTGGATTATTTATTTTTTGAGCCCAGAAAAGGGGTTTTGGGGATGTTTCATCCCTAAAATATAGATGGAGTTTGAAATAGTGAGTGCTTGGATTTAAAAACAGGAGTGGTTCTGGGATAAGACAAAAGCATCTGATTAATTAGGGAAAGGAAAGGAGCGGAAAGGAGCGGAAAGGAGCGGAAAGGAGCGGAAAGGAGCGGAAAGGAGCGGAAAGGAGCGGAAAGGAGCGGAAAGGAAAGGAGCGGAAAGGAAAGGAAAGGAAAGGAAAGGAAAGGAAAGGAAAGGAAAGGAAAGGAAAGGAAAGGAAAGGAAAAGGAAAGGAAAGGAAAGGAAAGGAAGGAAAGGAAAGGAAAGGAAAGGGAAAGGAAAGGAAGGAAAGGAAAGGAAAGGAAAGGAAAGGAAAGGAAAGGAAAGGAAAGGAAAGGAAAGGAAAAGGAAAGGAAAGGAAAGGAAAGGAAAGGAAAGGAAAGGAGACGGAAAGGAAAGGAAAGGAAAGGAGCGGAAAAGG